>NC_137670.1:9870201-9895201 GCF_963422515.1 Blennius ocellaris | reverse complement strand
ACAAATGGAACAATAGTGTCAGTAATGCTAAACTCTAAATGTTTTCCAAGTTATATGTGATCATGAACAATGTAGTTTATTATTCATTTAAGCAACAAAAATGTCTGTTTTAGTGCATCAAGACTCATAAATGGAGGCATCAGTATTCATGGCATCTAGCAAAACATAGGAACTAAATTGTGTAGCATCCTTTAACATTATTTGAGGTAAAAAAATAGACATTCACATATTGATGGTGTTCACGTGAGACATGATCTAAGCCAGACAAATGAGTCAGAAATATCACTATTTTGGTATCGATCGAAGTTATGAGATGAATTGTAGAGATTCTGTGATTTCAAAGTGAAAGATATTGTTCTTGGTGGTGGATTAAACTATCAAGGTTAATGGGTGCTATTTTTACTTTGACAATAGCAGTGTTTTATTTTGAAATTGAAAGCCTTTGTCAAAGTGATAGTGTTGAGAATGTGAACTGGTGTAAATATAACATCATGAAAAAAACATTCATTTTGAACAAACAAACACAGAAATACATTCCAATTCATTCTGAAATGCTTTAAAATCAAGGTTACATGTGTTTTTTTGGGACCAAATTGCTGACTTCAGACTGACTCTTCCTCAGACTTGAACCTGGATCACTGGTGGACGACTGTCAGTAGTTACCTGTTGCGTGGCTGCAGCAGTCGCAGCTGGCAGACAGCTGGCAGTAGTCATGATAATTAACCGAACAGGAGCTGCACAGCAGCCCAGAGCGTCTCTCATACATCCCCAAGCCACATTTCACCAGGTTAATCCACTCCAGTTCAGGCATTGGATCGAATGCTGGCGGAGTTAATCCCACATTAACAAACTCCGATGCGGTGGAGATCAGCTCCGGGTGGAAATACGAGGGGGGTCAAATGGCTGGGACCGCTGTGCCACTGTTAACGACCGGCCGGGAACTTGGCGACAGTTTCTATTTTGGACCGAGACCCGAGAGACGGACACCTGCGGGCTGTGAATCTGAGAGGGAGGCTGGAAATATGACCCAGACAGAAGGAGGTTACAGAGTGGATCTCAGATCTCCACCGCCGCTTGGGGGGGGGGGGGGGGGGGGGGGGGGGGGGGGGCTGGGTTCTTTCCCCAAACCATGAAGTCACATAGATAAAAGCCAAGCTCGCACCATTCTGCTGCTGGGAACTGTGATAGTTCCTATTTGAATTATTTTTCCCAGTTTACTTCAAATGGCAATAACGCAGAAGCAACATGGCCGCCACCAAAATAAAGACATATAAGCTCCATTTCACACAAAAGTAACAGAGAACTTTAGCTCCAGGTGTTTCTGAAATAGTTCCTGTGCACATTGTTGCCTAAAGAAATAAAAAAAATCCAATGAAAGTAAATGATAAAGGTAAATGACTACACCTCCAATCTGCGGAAGTCAATAAATAAAACAGACCAAACCAAACAACAATGTCATCTTGACGACAATGGAGTCACTGGCCTCACTGTTCCACAAACATCCAGGAAGTTTTACTTGTTTTTTTGAAATCTGGAAACATTTGAGTCCTGAATTGAATCAAAGCACAACAGAGATAAAGAAAGACAGTCAAAGGAGTTTTTATGATTAAATATGACGTTGCTCAGTCATCCAATAAGATGTGAACCAGAACAATAAAATCTAAAACAATCCTTCATAAAGCACATGATCAAAGAACTGGAAATTATTTTTTACTTATAGTCTGAAAATTACAGTAAAATGACAAATACTATCCATATTATTAGCACTTATAGATGGAATTGATGGGAAAGAAAAAAGAAATCCGTTATAATTAGAGCAGTGATGCCACACTCTATAGCACTGCTGTGTTATTCTACATTTATCCCCGTATTAATATCGAGCTCCGTTGTAACTCAATGCGTTGCTGTTCAGCTGCTCCTTGTGTTATGCCGTCTGCTTTTATTTCTGGATGTGCGCCAAGTCCACTCGTTCCACATTCACAGAGAAGGAGACACGATCTTTTAAGAACCCTGAAAACATCCTCTAAAACAGCTCGAGTTTTTCTGAAACGTCAAAAAAAGTTTTGAAATATAATTTTAAGCTGGGTTAGCACATATGACCAGCGAATATAATAAAATATTACAAAACAAAAGAAAAGTAAGCAGAAATGCACAAATTATAAATACATTGTATATATACATAGTGCCCTATGAAATTCTAATCACAATTGGTGTGTTTAATCATCTTGATCATCTTGATACAATCTCATATATATATATATATATATATATATATATATATATATATATATATATATATATATAAATAATTTGCATTAATTATTTACGACCCAGGCTTTTATTTCACCAATACTTTACGCAGAGAGCTTGACCAGCACTTTTATTAACCAGAGTGGAAAATCCTAGTATGTAAAGGCATAAATAAATGGTTTCAGGTCTCAGGTGCTGTGTTTGGACTGCAAACTCTCACCATGTTGGTCCCATCAGGTTCAGTTGTTTGATACCAAGAATAAAACCCCAGAGGGTGAGAATCAGCAGCACCCCAAATAAACGACACACAGTAGGTGCTGGTGACCGTTCTGCACGGTCGGGCTCAAGTTGGTAACTTATCCAGCAACGACCCAGACGGAGCAGAGATGTGCAGCCGGTGGTCTCTTCCCGTTTCAGCGGGAAGATCTGGTTTCAAATATTGTGTGAGACCGCTGGCGCCTGCAGGCCACCAAGGTAATGAAAGGAAATGAGAGGTTTTTGTCCCGAGGATGGAACTATTTCACTCATCATGTCACAGAATTGGGGAGGTCTTAATTTGTCGGTGGTCTGAATGTGATTTATAAGCATCCAGGCTGAGAATCTGCGCTTCATAAAAGTGGCGGTCATGTTTCAGCTCCTCAGTTTGGCTTTACCTCCTCCGAACGGCGCCCAGATGACCCGCCGGATGGCCTTGACCCAGTCGTCCATGTCAGTCTGGGAGTTCGCCATGAGCAGGAATGACTCATGGCTGATGGGCGCCCGGTCTTTCTCCCCGGTGCCACCTGTGGAGGCAAACAAAGAAAAGATTAAGCTTGAGCAGCTGAGTGCTGTTCAATGCTTTTGTCGTATTTCTGCTCTATTTGCAGAATCGAGACTTTTCTTTAAAAAGGACTCCTGTTGCTTTGATTGAAAAAAAAAAAAAAAAGTCTCAATGAGACCAAATTGCAAAAATAACTACAGTTATTAAAAAAACTGCAAGAAAGACTTATATTTAAAGGAATGTATAGTTAAATTAACTTATTGTGGATGAAAACTGCTCGAGGAAAACAGAGCGATTCACATGTTGAACATTTATGCTTTTACTTAAAAGCTTTTGAATTCACATGAGAAAAGAATATTGTCATTAATGTAAAAAAAATAAATAAATAAAAAGAGGAAAATCAGGAAAATCCGGAACATCTGTTTCTTATATGTATTCCTCACCACTAGATGGCACTACAGGGCTGTTGAACTGGTGTGTGTTGTTGGAGCTGGGTGTGTGATTCCAAAGCAAGCTTTTTGTGAATGAACTGTCTCATTTTAGTGTCAGAGGTCACAGTTGAATCATTTGCCAGAGTCACAGTCATTGTTGCCACAGTCATTTGGCCGTCGGGGGGGGGACCAAATATAAACAGCGGCTGCTATAAAGCTTTTCAAACTCACACCATCATGATGGACAACACACGGCGGTCCATACTCACGTGAGCTCCGAGCTGAGGACTTACAATCACTGACGGAGGGAAAACGGATCTCAAGTCAAGAAAGTAATGAAAAAAGAGGCTTAGAGATTATGTGTACTGGAAGACTTCCAATACTTCCGGCACGCACACAGAGACATTCAAAATCAATCCGAGCAGCTGACACACATCTGAAGCACCGGGCAGATCCAAGAAGGGAGTGAGGACTTGGTATAAGGAGTTTCTCCTCTCAATCGATGGATTCAATTTTACTCCCCCCGACAGAGTTTGACATTTCAGCCTCGAGCGTCCACTGCCACTGAAGATACCCCCCCCCTCGAAGAAATGCCCCTTTCGGTTGGTAAATGTCACGCGGCTCATGGATGCTGCTCGTACGTAGATAAGAAGCAGAGAAGAAGAGTCGCTTTCCTGCTGGCGTCCCTGTTTGAACTGCAGTCAGTATGGTTTTACTCGTCGGAACACGTTTGAGGGTTTTCCGCTCAAACTGCCTCAAAGGTACTGCCTGCTTATCGCAGACGTACTGCAGCTGCAGCTGTGGCTTCACGTTGACTATAATAACAATCAGGAAATCTGAACAAAATGCATGTTTCAATGGTTGAAAGTCTTCCAGAATATAAATCCCGAAAGATTTATTTGTGTATAAGATGCTGTTTAGCTGTACTTCTACTGCCTGCCAGTAGTCAGAGCTATTGTATCACTAAACCAGGACGAATCATAAGAATATTCATCTCATGTATTCTCGTGCTGCAAGCTAGCCATGCTAAGGCTGTTTTAAAATAATTTAAAATCAATCAATTCAGTTTTTTCAGCCCGGTCTGAGATGGCAGCGCATTTAATCGTGACGGCAATCCTACAGGCTTCTACGAAACTTTGATAATCTCAATGAAAGCCTTCAAAGTAAAATGTTTAGCCTGAAACGACAAAATCCAGCAGTGGTTGAATTTCGATGTGGTGATTTATAGACATATTGCTTTGCAGGGATTATATTGCCGATAAATTATGTCTCTTTCACTGTCTTTCGTTTGTTTAGTCAGCTCGTCCTAATTAAAACTTTCATTAAGTTGACAAAGAAACTAGTTGCCAGCAACATTATTAGCATCAACCCATTTGAACGGGTCTTTAGCGGATTACTAAATGATGTAGTCATGCTAAACTCTACTAACTGTAATTCACTTCCACCTGCTTGGTCGAAACTAAGGTGACCTCTTGTGGCCAATGCAGAGAGCAGCAATATCACTCAAATGACCTATAATCCAGTCCAGAGACGAGACATAAATGATTTATTTATGAGCAGTCTCAGTGATGCTGATTTTGCTACAAGTGTCAATGGATCCCCCGACAACCTAAAGCTGAAGAATGCAGTATATAACATGTATAAGTTGCGTCAACAGTATTGTTTTCCTAAAGCAAGCGGTACCTCGAAAATCGCAACATATATCGCAATATGGAATTCCCGACTCATTCATCATGACAACATATCGACATCTCCATGACAAAAAAGGTCTTTTTAATGTGACGTTCTGTTATAAACTCACTGAACCAAAGTAAAAGTGAAAATAGTTTAACTTCTTTTGCACTTGGATGCAGTTTCCATTGATTGTTGCCTTTGCATTGACTCTTTATTCTAAGCTTAGTGAATCATCACCTCCTCCTGAAGTTCATAGACATCTCGAAAGCTAAACTTTCCATAAAACAATTATTATGAGTTAAACTGTGAAGGAGGTTCTGTCGAATGCTGCGCAGGTTTGCTTGTGTCTCGAGGCCCCGAGGCTTTTATTCATAATCCGGACTGTTGAGTCTGTGAAGTAGTTGGGGAATTAACTTTTTAAATGACCTCTAAGCTGCTTATTTCTCTCTGAATGAGAGGGAGACTTGTAAACACAGAGGGCAGAACCTAAATTACAGCACAGATTGCCCCATCTGATACTACAGAAAGTCAATTATAAGATCTTATTTTATGATCACTGTGTGAGATCCACTTACTGTAGTATGTAGTAAGGTTGGTTTTCACACTTTTCTCCTTTTTTTTTGCCCCTTCCTGACCTCTGATTTGTCAAAACTGTCAACACGCACAAATAAAATCAATCTCTCAAAGTCAAAGCAATGGGCAGGTTGCCATGTTTTTGAGTTTGTCAACTTTTACAAAAGAAAACATCAACTTTTATTCTTCCTTGTCACATAAAGGTGGTGTTGTAGTCAAGACCAAAACCAAAACCACCCCCGCAACATTACAGTGAAGCCAAACGCTGTCAGACATGCCCACTCTCACCAACATTGTTTAACAATAAGGCTCATGGGCTGAAACCAGCACGTAGGAGGGTTTGTTCCAACTGCCTGAAATGATCTGCTCCTCTTGTTTATCTATCACGGTATAATATTTGAAATAAAAGAAGAAATTAGACATATAAACATGCATTTTGTTTTGCACTGCTCAAACACTGGAGTGCAATCAGTGCCTTTACAATATGTTTTACCAAAGTTTTACTCTGAAAAGATAAAACACTGAAACAAACTTTCTGTTATTTTACTGGGAAGATAAAACATAAACAGCCAATTGATATTTCTTTTGGTTTTTGTTGTCTGTTTTTGTTTTTTTTTTGTAGATTTTGATGTTTTGGAAGCGTCTCTGCCTAAAGACAATTAAATAATCCTTCGGTTTAAAAAAGTCATTTGCCACAGTAGAATGACTTTAAGTTGTAGACTAATGTGAAAGAGCAAAAACATGCTTGTTTTTCACATTTAGAGAGGTCAAAATGTGAACCGCTATAAATACATCACTGGTTGCAACAAGTTAAATATAATGGAAATGCATAAAACACCTTGATTTAAAGTGTGGCTCTTGATATTATTTTGACATGCATATGAGGATATAAGAGGTGTCAAAAAAAAAAAGTTTTCTGAGACATCCAAACATTCCACTTTTCGGCAAACAGCTTGTGCATTCAAACACTTTACAGAAATAGTTTGGGAACGACCCAACCAGCCTTTGCACATAAAGTCTCCCTTTCTGCTTCTTGCTGACGTTTGAAAACACCGTAACCTTCATTCCCCATGGGGGCGAAAAAAAAAAAGCCATAAATAAAGAGTTTGTTCTAAACATGCAATAAATCTGGCGTTTCCAGCAGTCTCAGCCGCTCCACCTCAGCTTCTTCTCTGCACTTGTAAAAAAAATATCTCCAGCATCTGTTTCCCGTTACCTTGGAGATGTTGTTTCTTCAGTCTGTCCGGCTTGCAGCAGACCGGCCCCATGTCTGTGCGAGCCGCGGCCTACAAGCTGCAGCCTGGAGCAGCGGCTCCTCACAGTCCCGGATCAGTACGCAGGTAGTGGCGGCGGCGGACACGACCTGCCAGTGAGGCATGCTCGACGCCAGCCGTCAAAACTCTAAGAAAGCAAAAAAAAAAAAAAAAAAAAAGAACCCAGCCCCGCTCCTGGCTCTTCACTGGTTTTATCCCCGTCCTTTCATTCACCCTCTCTTTCTTCCTGCCTCTCATTCAGCAGTGTGGGCAGCAGGTCCGTTCCCTCGGCCCCCCTGGGGAGAAGCAAATCCCTGAGGAGGAGTGTAACAAGGCCCTCTCTCTCTCTCTCTCTCTCTCTCTCTCTCTCTCACTCTCTCTCTCTCTCTCTCTCTCTCTCTCTGTCTCTCTCCGAGTGTGCAGTGACTGGGAGATGGGCCGTCCTCCAGTCTTTTCTAAACAAACTAGTAGACACACACACACTGGGAGAAAACAGACAATGACAATCAGGCACTGCAGGACACAGATGGAACAGTTTGGATCCTCCTTCGAGTCATTCAGGCTTCCACACACCCGATTGAAGGAGGAAGTGACTTTTCTGTGCATGAAAAAAGATCAACCTGGTGATTTGCCTTGAAGTTTTCCTCCTAAATCTGAGTGGGAGTGTGCGTTCCTCTGTTTTTAGCGTGACAATTCCTCATCAGACCATAAAGTCAAAAGTCAGTATAAGCTAAAAAGCTGAAGCCACATCGTCACGTCACAAAGAGGCGGAATGGCCTGGATACCAGCTTGAAGACAGGAGTTTCCCAGCATACAACATTGATCTGCCCAGTGTATAAAGAACTTTTAACAGCAGCATACATACATACAGTAGCATACCTTTGAACGAACAATAGTTTTCTGATCCACTTTAAATCCATCCATAAATAGAACCTGTTCCTGATGCAGTGATCTGAAGTTACATCGACTGTAACCACAACAAAACAAAGCTGCCGAGCTGCTAACTGCCAGCACTGTCACTCGGGAAGTGAAAGGAACTTTCTCAAGTGCCCTGACAAATGTCAAAAATAAAGCTATCTTTACTGTTTTAACACCTTGCTTTTGAGAAATCCAGCAAAGTTTACAGTAAGTTGCATCATTTTAAGTTACAGTCCCAGCACTGATGTATACCATAATGCAATAGCTGAACAAACAGGAAATTGCTATGTGAGAAAGCAGGGCATTAAAGACATTGAAACATTAGTGGGACTCAGATTTTCTGCTAAATTGCTGAGTGGCGAGACAGAAATAATCAATACAGTTGCCATGTCTGGGTGGCAAACGCAGATCAAGTACCAGGAAGAAATGTGTATACTTTTTTTCCCATCAAACATCAGATAGATAACTCTGGTTATATAGATGTGTTACCTTTAATGTGCTGCAGTTGTTCTGTCCGATAAAACATTTGACACTCCGACACTCTGGAGGCCGCCATTGTTGTTGTTGTCCATCAACTCGCGCATGTGCAGAAGAACTACACGATGCGCAGTGACAGCGTTTCACAAAAAGTGGCATATTTCCTCATTTCCATGGTGATGGATTTGAAGTGTTTTCAAAAAGTTGCACTTTTCTCCATTTCCTTAGAGATGGAGTTGGTGTAACAACGTCATGTAAACATCACCTTACAATGTGTTATGATCTTTCAGGCCAGAAAATGAGGCATCTGAACAATACTGCAAGTTTCCTGTTGCTTTTCACTGAAATAACACTTTTAGAAAAGTGTGTGTGTGTGTGTGTGTGTGTGTGTGTGTGTGTGTGTGTGTGTGTGTGTGTGTGTGTGTGTGTGTGCGCGCCCATGCCTGGGTGGAGTGCTGCTCAAATAGCTAGTCCACAATAATGAGTTGGCAGAAGCCGTCACATTTGCACAGGCACAAGTGTGCTTAGTGTGTGTGTGGCTTCTAATTGGTCCGCACTGCCACGACGAAGGGCTTATAGCCATCAGCCATTGAATACAAAGAATATTAAAAAACGAAACAAAGAAAAAGTCAAATTATTTGCTTTTAATTTCCTCCATTCCTACAGGCTTTGAGTCAATTCAGACGCAGGCACATGACTGCTGAATCGGCTTTGTTCGGGTGCGCTGGTTGCTTTGTCTGCGCTACGTACTGATAAGAACCCCCCCCCACAAAAAACATAGTGGGAGTCCAATTCTTAATTGCATGCACTTTGAACAGCTGATGTTATTTCTACCAAATGCCGAGAGGAATGTTGTGCTTCTGCTTCCAATAAGGAATGTTTTTCCACTGGCTCTGACTTTGAGATCAGCTATACGATGTTTTTGTTTCCCCACAAAACCAATGCTTACTTCGTAAGAAGGAGGCTTGTGCAGGTTTGTATCAACAGAGCTCTGTGTCTCTCCAATAAACGCGAGCGATGGACTCGGCCTGTGACTGGACAGACTCTCGAACCAAAGCGAAGCCTCTCAGTCGGTGACGCGGTGAACGGCCAGCGTCCCTGGGCTCCTCTGAAGGACGCGGTTTCTATTACAGCAGACAGAAGAGAGCTGAAAGCCAGCAGGAGATATACTGTATCAGCCCTGATAGAAAAATCCCAACCTTTCATGTCGGGGTCGACCCGACCTCATCCCGAGGACTTATCAGTGCTGGAGTCTTAATCAGCTGTCGGTCGACCTCTTAGATGTGTGACTTTCTGCAATTTGTCACGCTGCTGATTATTAAGGCCTCTTGAGGAGACAAACATTTCATGTTTTTCAGACTTATTCCAGTGGAATCATTTGTTTCCTTTCATTGAAAGAATTATTATAAAGGGAATATAAATCTTCTTTGGGTACTTTTGATCTGTTTAGGCACTTTTTTTTTTGGGTGCATGAAAAAATGCATAACGGGTAACAACGGATGCTTCCAGAAACTCATAAGGTTTGGCAGTTTGCTTGGACCTCCACCTGTTTTGCACAAGTTCCCATTTGACAAACTCGTAGCCAATTGCAATCCAGCCGCCATTGATAGGTGAATGGATGAATGTGGCTGATAATCAATTAAGACTCAATCAAGACTGAGTGCAGGAATATATTCCCACACTGCACATGAACCAACTGAAACATATTTTCTGACAAACGTAACACATCTCAATGTGAAACATGAGTTTCTATTCTGGAAATGCTAAATAAAACCTGCTGTTTACCAATTTATCAGACAGTGTTGATAAAACAAAACTCTCTTTTATGGTTTTAGTGGAAGAATAAAGGTGTCTTTATCTTTCTGTTGAGAGAAATGGGCTGCAAACGTGACCAGAAAGCTTTATGACTGCTAAGAGAAAATGAGAGGAGGGAAGAGTCGCTTCAATAAAAAGAACGATGTAGCACATCCAGGTCTATTCATTTCATACAGCATGAGCGGGTAAAGCCTTCATTGCTCTAAGCCGATTACCAACTGCAGAGAGAAAAAAAAAAGCGAGGTTAACTCGTGTTCCTCCCCAGAAGAGCCAACGAATCGAATACGACGCAAACATCAGATTAAGTCGGCGTGAAGTTGTTCCTCAGTCAACGTGAAGACAGATGTAGCAGATACGGATTGATCCAGACCGACTTCTGCCGACATGCGTCCCGATAACCTTTACTCCCTCTCCCATCCGGCTTGTCTCGCTACATCTCTTCCCACCTGTCTCCTCTCTGTCTTCTTCTTCTTCTTGTCCTTTTTTCTTTAAATCTCCCGTTCCCTCGCTCTCCTCCCGAGGTTCACAGGCCTGTCAGCGAGCGGGAGGCTGGGAAGGGCTTCACACCTCTCCGCGATGTTGACTGGCCATAAACAAAACACACACAGACTCACGGGCCTGTCAGCATTTCTAAACACGAGAGGAGCCGTCCGGGCAAACACTCGCAGAATGACAGAGTGACACAGAAAGCCGCACACTCACTACTCACAGCTGCTTTTGCAAGAAAAATCAACCCAATAAGGCATCTAACTGTCTTCATTCATTTAAAGGTCAAGATGTTTTGCACAATGCATCCACTTCAACCTTTTAATACAATAAAAGAGGCCGCCACTTATCATTACAGCCTTCGACGGAATAAGCACTCTGACAATCGCCACATTCAAGGCAGCAATCCTTTAAAAAAGTACTGTTGTATTGATCGAGCAGGAACATTAAAAGCCGTTCGAGGTCAGTCTGAGCAGATCATTCGGCGGTGGACAAAGAAAATCCTCCGTGTGTTGGTGAAGTGTGATAGTCTCCGAGCAGCTGGAGGGGGGTGCCGGCGGAAGGCCAGGGCATTTCTGTTTTCCATTTATTTTCTGTCACTTTCAGGCTCACAAGCCGCAGGCCGGGAGAGTAATGGAGGAGTCACATATCCCAGCAGGAGGTAAGAGATGAGGAGATGTGTGGAAAGTACAGTGACCGCAGCAGCAGCAGCAGCCTGGACAGCAGCACCCTCTGCTGTCTGGAGGGAGAATCACTACTACAGAGGAAACTGTTCAATTTGAACCCTTTGGGACCAAACAGGAAAAGACAACATCTTTCAGCTTTAAAGTCTCAGAGACAATTTGACGTGTTTCACTGATGACACCATTTTTTTCAATAAGTATTTAAGTCTTTTCCCCTCATTTTCCTTTTTTTCTGACAATTAGAATGCCTTTTGAAACACCGCACTTCGGTCAGAAGTAAAAAATCTAAAATCTTAGAAAGATTGGAACCATTTAACACAGATAAAGTAACTCCTGGATTTTGAATCCTCTGGTGTCAAAGATCCTGAGTTTCACAATGACCTTGTTTCTTCTTTCAACTATAAAATGTCTTTTTCCTTGATATTGTAATCACCCAACAAAGTCGGGCAGCTTTCTTCTGAGTCTATGTTTTTACCTTAGAATATGAGCTTTAGAGGATGCATGAATTTATATGGATATATCTCTTGTAAACAAAAGGAAAACTAGAGCAACAAGTCCAGTTTGCTTCCAGTGAGCACTTTCCATGGCAGCTCTTCCTCATTGGTTTGAAAGTATGTGGGTGAATGATTGTCCAAAGTTTTGTCTTCATACTGTCTGTAAGCCACAAGATGCACTTTAATCAAACATCAACACTTGTAAGAGTCACGTATGAATAAATTGAACTGAGCATAAAACCTTAAAACCTCAAGAATAGATTTATATTCCTGGGATAAGATATTCTTGGTCAGTGAAAGGTTAAGGAAGCAGACAATTGTTACACAAAAGCAATTTTCAATCGGCGAATGATACACTGATGTGAATTCACTTGGTGTGAAACAGGATATTACCTCCAGCAGCTCAGGTGCAGACTGCGGGTATGGTGTTGCGAGAGGATGGTGGAGAAAGTCAGAGATTATTAGGAGGCGACAAGAGAAATCTAACAAATCTCACCAGGCACGATCTCGAATAGGTGTCTTCCAGGCTCATCTGGATTGGCTGTCAGCTCGTTGACTTGGCATCCTTGCAAGGGTATGCAGCCCTGAAACACACAACAGGGCGACTCTCAGTTGGTGGTTTATTCTTTCTGTCCATTCTGGTCTTACTCATAGCGTATCATGAATATCCTGTCATTCCCATGGCATTACCTACCTCACATGTATTTGTTGGTGTGCAGTTAAATCCATTTGGTTATCTGTAAACTGAATCCCATTTCTTTTCGTGTTCCTGTCACTATCACAGTGGCTCCTAGAGGGCGCACTTCAACCAAATCATCAACCACTTTTGGAACTGTTAATGTTATTGTTCTTTCAGATGTAGGATTGTGGACTAATTAGTCTGAAAGATTGCAACTGGATAATTAGTCCTATCTTGCTGAATCTCTTCTCCCTTGTTCTTTTGCTTCTTTCCCTCCTCCCTCCGTTCTTATTACACACCTCTTAACCCCTCTAAAATTTTAAGCAGCCACTTCTGTGATTGAACAGGGACCCACACAGATTATCAGAATACATTATCCAGATCAATACCCATTTAGCCCGGAGAAAACTGAGGCCAGGCGAGCGGTGAGGGGATGCCAGCGTCTGTAGGTCGGCCCCGTTAATCTCCCCACTGGCATCCTCCATCAAAGAGGCAGGGGAGTCTGCCAAACCGCCTCAGCCGGAGGGCCGGCCTGTCGCCAGCATTAGTCGCCATGGCAACAAATGGAAAAGGGTGGAAGCTGCGGATGGATGCAGCACAGGGGCAGGGCGGGACGGGAGTCCCAAGGGGGCTGTGTGCTCAGAATAACAGGGGGGAGCTGGCCGGGGGGGGGGGGGGGGGGGGGGGGAGCAGAAAACACAAATCACACAGTAAGTATCAGATGGATGGCTCAGTTTGTTCTCTCCAACATCTCAGCCGGTTGTTATCTCTCCAACATCTCAGCCGGTTGTTAAAAAGCCACTCATACATTCATGAACATGCAGACCAGTCTCGTTCCACCTGGTTTGTTCATGAATCAGTCATCACCCTAGAACCGTACGCCAGCGTGAAGCCTCCGACCACAGCGTCCTCCACCAGGCTGTAAACACCTCGGACTACCGCGTGCCGCAACCGACTCAGAAAACAGATGTCTCCTCCGTTATAAATCAGCACTATAACTAGATTCAAGGCACAGCAGCAGGAGTAAAACTGACAGCATCTGACTGGATCGGTTCTCTCTGTTCAATCATACGAATCAAATATCAGCAAAAACAAGCCATCACTTTCAGAATACAGTAAGAATCTTGTAAGGCTACTTAGCGCTACAAGGGTTTCCATGCAAGGCTGACATTCTAGAGAACAGCACAGTGATACTGATATCTCAAACGGAGTTGAGTTCCAAAGTAGTTAATATTCATATAAATCATTTCATTTCCCTTATGAGTGAGAAAACGTGAACGTGAACGTGAACGACATGGACTGATTACTGAGTAATTCAAACGTTTGTCTCACTCTTGCCGGCTCTTCTTAGGCAGTAGAGAGTATAGTATTTTAGAAGAACGCAATGTTTTCCAGCTCCACATCAATGAAAAGTAAAAACTAAATAACAGAATATAAGTGACTTCATAAAGATGCCATAGTTGTTGTGGATCAATTCATCTTGTACAAAAAGGAGTGTACAGGTATGTCCAAGCAGGTGACATAAAAATATTCCAACTATCCCAAACATATGCAACAAAGAAGTTTAAATGAACCCTAATCTGACATTAAACAATCCAAGACAAATGTTACAATGTTACAATATTACAAAATAATCCAACGAAATGCCATGATGAGACACAAAAGGTCCCAAATGTGACAGGAAATCAATAAAAGAAATGATGATTGACATAAAACAATCAGGAGGTGGGAGCAAAAAGAGGGAAAATGTGGGGATGAATGTACCAAAACTCCCAAAAGTCAGAAATGTAACACGAAAAAGCCTCAAATACCAGATGGCTCCAAACAGAAAGAACAACCAAAATACAAAGCAAAATAATATGAAGATAGAGAATAAATAAAAGAACAAAAAATGACCCAGAAGAAATAGACTAAGTGACCAGTTACAGAAAGACTACAAAACAAAGCATATCAATTAAAATGTCCAAAATAAGCCATACAATTATAACAAGAAACTATAAATGGAACCATAGAAACCAAAATAAACAGATCACCTTAAGAATTAAACATTAGAAAATTCAAGGTTAATAGAAATAGTCACAACATGAATGGAAATGCATTGAACGCTCAAATTTGAACAATAAAAAAAAGAACGAAAAAAGACGGTCTGGATTTAAATGAGGCACCGAACAATTTAGTAAGATATGAAATGAGAAAACAAATTTTGCCCTCAGCTGCTGGAATTGTCTCTAACCCTAAACATTGAGAAGGAAGAATCAGGTCGATGGCATCAGATTCAACCATAAAATACATCACTATATCAGCCATTTTCCCACCATCAAACCCAAACAATATATTATATGTGCTTGAGCACAATAAATAAAAAAAAAAAAGGGGAGTCAGTGGGTTTTCTCATGGTGACCTTGTACACTTTGACTACTGATGTCTCTTTCTTCAGTGGTGGATTTATGCCAACCAAACCTGGATGAATCCTCGGTTTCTGCTGCCTTCCATGTCATATATTATCACATCCTTTCATCATGCAGCGATTCGGAGTTACGAGGGGGGGCCGGGTGGTCTCGTCCTACTGCTACCCCCCCCCCCCCCCCTTTCCTCATCCCTGCCCCCATTCCTACCACCCCCCACCATTACCACCGTCAATGTGCTCTCGGCCTTCCTATCGATTAGAAGAGATGAGAGGGAGAGAAAGAAGGCCAAGACGGCAGCTTCTCTCACACACAGTTCTCCTTGGAAGGAAGTGTTTGTTTGTCTGTGTGTGTGTGTGTGTGTGTGTGTGTGTGTGTGTGTGTGTGTGTGTGTGTGTGTGTGTGTGTGTGTGTGTGTGTGTGTGTGTGTGTGTGTGTGTGTGTGTGTGTGTGTGTGTGTGTGTGTGTGTTGGCCAGCGTGAGTCCATTGGGAGTTGCCAGTCGATAAGAGCCTGGACGACTATTGGCAGGCTCTGATTAAAGACAGTCACTCAAAGCCTTCAGTCATTTGTTCACAGCGCAGCATCGGAGGGGTTGAGTGACTGTGGAGGATCAAAATGATAGAACTAATTACATTTTTTTTTAAGAATTCTGATCCAGTTTTAAGGTTAACTTCAGCGATAGTTTAGCTTCACTGTTCGTTCTTGGCATTCGGTTGTCTCGATTTGGGATAGCGTCAATGTATAATTTAATCAGTAGACCTCACATGTCATGGTGTTGAAACGTGTGTGCGTATGATGACTGAAGGCTACCGCTTTCCATTAAACAAGCGGCCGTCACGTAAAGCGAAGCCTCAAGAAAATCAATATCTATGTCAAGAATTCAGACAGCAATGTAAAGACGTGATTATTATCAACATCTGAACCGATGGGAGAGTATGTGTGTGTGTGTTTGTGTGTGTGTGTGTGTGTTGTGAACCTGCCATTGTTGTTGGATTACATCCCCACTTACTGGTCGAATCACAGCTAAGCCTGTGAGCTCAGTCGACCGTTAACAAGAGAAATCCAGTGGAGGTACATGAGTCAGCACCTGGTCACAAAAGGCTTCCAGTGATGAAGAAGTCAGAGGACAGATTGGATATACGGTTATGAGTCCGTACTAATGGAGAAGGAAGCCGGGCATCACAGGCTTATTTATTTGTACTATATGTGCACTGAGAAGTCCTGTAAGTGACATGAGTCATCATTACCACAGTGTGTTTTCATCCATTACATATTGCGAATCAACACTAATGGAGAGATTCTCTCGTCTCGTCCATAAAAATGAAGACAAAAAAAAATTACTTAAAACAATTTCTTATTGTTCGATTTTACATCGTAGTGGAACACATGGAATGCAATTTGGCAATTGGAATTGGAAAAGTTACCAGTTGGAAAGGTTGAATAAGGCCTCATTAACGAGACAGTGCCTGAAGTGAAAATTCAGCGCTTTTGTTTCAGAAAGGTTTTGCGTTTCCACGGTAATGTTTTGAAAGAAACGTCCACTTTCTGATTCGTCCATCGGTCGTTCAGAAAGAGAGCTTCACCTCCAGAGATCCTGAACACTTTCACGTCACCGGCGTTTACATCTCGTGAACATCGGCGGTTACTGACCTGCGGTTTGGTTTCTTCTTCGTCTTTGTAGAAGTAGAGCTGGTCCGAGCGCAGCACGAACCAGCGGAGCTGCCAGTTCTTCATGATGCTGCGCTGCTTCTTCAGCCAGCCGGCCTTCAGCGCCCCCTCCTGGAGACTGGGGGAGGCCGGCCGGCACGAGCTGCGAGACACCTCGCCCATCACCATGCTCTTGGACCTGGCTGTGAACACACACAAGAAAAGGTATTTTCTCATACGTTTGATATTGTTCTGTTGTGTTTACTAAATCAACCAAACCTCTAATATATATCTATATTTTTTGATCCGTTTCCCAGTGAGGTGGACGTGTTATCTTTCTGCCCCAGGCTGCTATGCGGGGCAGACCGAGAAATGCTAACAGAGAGAAGATGAGACTGTGAAGAGAAGGCATAAACACACACACACCCACACACATACACACACACACATTGCACGTAGCCTCAGGTGACAGGGATACCCCCCCAACCCCCCCCAACCCTTCAATTTCAGAGGTCCTTGGGAGAGACTTATTGTGTGTTGCCACAACCCGGCGGAGAAGAGGAGGCTTTTGAGCCGGGATAATAGGACCACATGGGACTGAGAGTGTGAGAGAGAGTGAGTGAGTGAATAGCTGGCAGACTGAATCATTCTCTGCAAACGTGCGTAACCTGAGCTCAGTCAAGGGCAGGCGTTTAAAAAAAAAAAAAAAAAAAAAAGTCGGTGGCAGATTTGCCGCCATCACGCCACTTAGATTCTCCTCACATGACATCACGGGTTCAATACGAGAACTTTTTGACGTTATTTAACATTAACCACATACTTCTGTAAACTGTCCAACCCCCGCCTCGGGTCTCCGGCATGTCGTCTGACAAGATGGTAAATTATGTTACACACTGCCTCAATGTTATAAGGTTTGCCCCAGATAATGCTAACCTCAGGCAAACTAAGCAGTGCTATTTGATGATCATGTATAATTTATAGGAATCAATAGCGCAGACATCCTCCCTGCTACTGCGCGTGCACACACACACACACACACACACACACACACGATCAATGTTTGGATGCTGCTGAGGCGAAGAAGGGGATAGATGAATGGGAAGGTGGGGGGGGGGGGGAGGGGTGGAATCAATCTTTATTCTTTTTTATTGTCCCTCTTCTCTACCTCCGGCATATATATGGAGTTTAAAGGACACAAATCATGTCATCTTTATTGCATGTCACGCTCCATCCCAAAAGCCCCAAAAGCCTGTTGATGCTCAGACATGTGCCGCCACGGCATCATTTAAATGCCAAATTTAGCTGTGCTGACTGTTTGCGGTTGTTTAGTGTTCGATAAATACGTGAAAAGCTTAAGGAGCCACACCAAAGACAGTTTCGAGGAAAAAAAGAAAAAAAAAAACGCGTTCGTGTTTCGAATGCTATAAAAAGGACAAGTTCATTGTTTTGTTCACCTCATTTGCCACGAAATGACTCATTTCACGCTACGAATTAGATCCGATTCTGCAAATGCTTTGAAATACGTCTTGTTTATTAGATGCTTTTATTTGTTTTTATGTTTACAAGATTCTCCAAACCTTGTTTATTAACATAAAGTTTTACTACACGTTGGAGCTTAGTGTGTTTTTAATGTGCAGAATGATAAGTCGCACCCCGATTCCACTTCTCATGAATGCTGTGTTCAAATGAAATAAAAACAATACTTTGGCTTTCTACACCACTCCCACTCCAGAAAACACATATTTACCATTACTCTTGTTTTTCCAACAGCTTTGACAGATTTTTTTTTTCTTCCCATTTTGCACTGTTTTTACCCTCAAATGAAATTTGCAGTTTCAATAAGTTTGTAAATGTAACATTAGGTGATAATTGGACTATTGTGCTCGTGAAGGCTCGGATGCATGAAAAAAAAATGGAGCAAATATATCATGTTCTATTTTTGCATTGTTGTGTTTTGGACTCTGAATAGTTTGTGAATGAGGCCGCTGTTACGGTTCTGGCAATAACAGACGTGGAAGATGGGCGAGATGGTGAACCACCGCAGTGGTTAACTGTTTAAAAATAACACACTGGTCAGTCTTTGCTTGGTTCTGTTTAAATCGCTACGAGCTTTAACAAGATGGGAACTTATGACTGTGCTGCTGCAGGATATTTGTGTCAATTTGGGGATTAAACAGGTTAGAAACCAAAGTATAAAGCTCAAAGAGGAATCTGAATGTGCTCCGTTTTTAGTTACACTGTGAATCCCAGAATAGTTGTATTATTCCCAGTAGTTTCAGATGAGCAACATTTTTCCATTTTAAGGGTTTAATCCAGGTCACCCTTTCTGTATTTAGCCGTATTCGAGTGTAGACGGCTGAAAAACCATGCGACCAGTGTTGTGAAAGTCCTTTGTTGACGTTGGGCTACTGCTCAGTGGCATCTTGTCAAAAACTCTCCACTCTTTTCACCGCGTCTCCTTTGCTTTTTTCATCCATCTTGTGCTAATAATTCCATTTTTCCAGCTCTGTATTTTCACTCCTCGGGCCCGTCACCCTCCATTTCTCCTACTTCGACTCGCTCTAATTCGCCTCTCTCGTCTTTTGCTCGGCACCGCTGCTCCCATTGAATCGAAGTGCACATAAAGGAGATTCTGTTATCGCTGCAAGCCCGACGTTTCAGTGGTCTTTGTCAAATAAATTAGTTCTCGGATTAGCCATGAATTCTGCTGGCTTGTTTTATTTCCCCCTCAATAACATGTGATTATCGTCATTGTTTGTGGGAACAATTCCCGTTATAATTTGTTGCTGAGTAATCAACATTTGAATTGATTGTACTTCTACTGATGAGTAGTAAGAAAAATAAACTTCATCTGCAAACCATTTTTAACTAAGAGCTTTTCAGGGATGACTCATCAATCCAGCATCAAGATAACATGTAAATTAAGAAAAACTCATTCTCTTAAATCAGTTTATGTCAAAAAAGGTTTAAAAGTACAAAAGGCCGCTCGTCTGAAGTCCATAAAGGGAGCAAAGACTGAACTATCCAAATCTTGATCAAGGAACCACAACAGGGTCCAACAAAAGACCTCAAATAACTTTCAGATTTGAAGGAAACTGGTGAATCCGTTGTCTAGTCCTTCCTTCACCTTAATAGATGATTATTAGAATTCTAAAATCAACTCTTAAACAAACCGTAGCTGTGCTTGAATTTGGATAAACATACTCTCCTATTAGCATTATGGAATTTGCGGTTATAAACATGGACGCTACTTGTCAAGTAAGAAGTGAAAACTATTGGGATGAAATGAAAAACACAGCTGTGTATCATTTGCATAAAAATGGAAATTAATGAGCGTCTGGGTAATTTGCCCTTTAGGGAAGTGTAGCGAGAAGAAAGCTGGAGACCCAAGGACAGACCCCTGAGGTACACCACAAGTGAAATCTGTAGAAGAATCACTAAGAATGGACTCTCAAAATGTAACTTTTAAGACATGATTCCTGGATTTTCTGCTGCTGGCTCAGCTCGTCCCATTTAAAATGTTGCTTTTCTGGATTAAGGTTTCAACTTCATATATGTGAGCTTAATAAAGTTGATGCTATTTTCCAGCCGCTTCAGGTGTTGCAGAGCTGCAATGATAGGAAACACACCCACTTCAAAATCATATTGTCGGGAATGTTGTCTGAAATATTTTTGAAACAATAAAAAAAAAAAAATCCCTTTCCGTTGAAAAACGCTTTAGCTGGAAGGACACATGCAACCTTTTCAGAGGAAGTGGAAAGTGGGGATTTATTAACTTTTTTTTCACGTCTTAAAGTGATATCAGGCAGTATGCATCATTTATTTCATTCTAGATAGATACAATGACTATATATAAATGAAATTCAGGAAAGTTTTATCTTTTGTTGAAACCCAATTTCTTCAATAACTTGTATCTGTTTGCAGGATGAAATAAAACTCTGATCCTTACCCTGAAATATTATTACTCAGCATTAGTAATGAAGTCGTGCATCATCATGATGGATTTTACCGAATCTCATTAAAAGGGAAGTTTTAGTTGCATATCTATAAAAAATAAAGTCATAAGAAAACATTTATATGAATGTATTGTTTTTCAGCTTTCGTTAATCTGAGCCCATTGGACGAACTGAGTTAAAACAGTGAGTCATAAAAACTATATCAATAAAAACAATAGAAGTAAAGTATTCAGTGCAAATATCTGAGCTCTGAAAATGTGAACATTTATAATCATTTTCACCTTTTTTCTCTCTTTGGACTAGTATTTTGGTTTCCTAACTAACTCCTAAAGTGCCTGCACAACTCACCTTCCCTGTTCTCCTGGACCATTCTGTTTTTCCTCACCCCGTCACGTCCCCCGTGTCTTTCCATCTTTCCTTTGCATAAAAGAGCTGTTCAACACATCAACTGCCCGGATCATAGACTGAGTGGAACATACAGGGGCCGATGATTCACCAGTGAGTCACAACAACTGATTTCTGTCTCTCATTGTGTGCGTGTGTGTGTGTGTGTGCCAAGCACGACTACCCACTTCGCCAATTTGGACCCGACCTTCCACTGCGAGTGATTCAGACCTTCCCTCGGTTTGGGCGGAGCCGCTCTGTGGTCACTTCCACAGCTATCAGCGACAATGCTGAAGGCAACTCGTCTTACTGTAAAAGCACAATCACTGCAATTCTCTCCAGCGCAGGTCGAATTGCGGTCCGGTTCATTTCGCAGGAGCCGGCGGTTGAAGAAGGGCTGACTCAAACATAACAAAGTCCTCCACTACATGCCAGGCTGGGCGTGCACGTGTACAGCGGAGCCCACATTTGTTTGTTATGACACGCCCTAATTATAATTTATGTAAATTAGCCCAAATGTCATGTTATTTCGGGGTCACAGATGAATAGCTGCGGATGTGGAGGACTACCAGATGCTCATTCTGTCGTGTGTTTGTTGGTGAAGGTCGTGTGTAAAACAGGTTGCGCAAAGAAACCGTGAATTCCTCTGAGGTTTAAGACCGAGCGTTTCAAAAATAACACGACTCTCTGTAGACTCGTCACAGTGATTGGATTTGCTCGTCGAGGGAGGATGTAAATTTGTGTCTGTGGGAGCTCAATATTAACATTGGAGCTGTCGTCGAACAGTAAACTCAACATTTGTGCTATTTTACTCCCTATACATTCCGGCTAGGAAATGGGTGATTTGAATTGGATTAGATCGTTTCAATAAACAGGACGATAATCAGCAGAAGAAGAAATAATATGTTGGGGGACTGCTGCTGGGGCCATAAGGCTAACTGTCAACAAACAGGTAATAGATTCACTTTTTAATATGTTTAACCAAAGGAAAAAACAAAAGCCTTTAATTCACTGGGCTACAATAAGTTCTGGCTTTTCACAGACATAAAAACATCACAAAATGTGCAAATTAGTTTGGACTCTTTTGCCTAACATACAACATAGTTATTGTAAATGATCAAATCTGCTATCGGCTACACTTTTTGCCATCTTTCTAAAAACGTTGTCCATTAGTTCAATGGAATCACAGTGAATTGGTACTTTGGTAATGTTGCTCAATTGTTGCTTAAACTCCTAACTCCTAACAAAGGTCAAATCAGAACCTGCCAGGCGTTTGCATGCATGTCACCACAAGACATTGAGAAATGTCCACACATTTGCCAGATAAAACGATGTATTTATGGCATGAATATTGTTCGACAGCAATGAGACTCTTGACTTTTTGACCATTTACCAGGCCCAGCTCATAAATGAGATGCAGAATCTGCTGGAAGCTCATTTCTACTATTTTGCTGTCTTTGGGGTGATTTGGAGACACGTACAATGATTATGAGGCTTTAGTTTGCACTTTATTTTCTTTGTTTTTCTATCACAATTATGACCACTCTGGGCTGTTTCTGGCAAGGTGCTACGAGGCCACCTTTGGTTCACAAGACAACAAAAGAAATTCCTATTTATCTACAATGTGAACACATTTCAGTGGCAACAAAGCAGATAAAACTTGAAGAACTCTTTGCAGCTTACTAGCATTTTAGAAATTATCTACAGAAATTACATTAGTCGTCATGTCATCATCTTCACATGGATCTGTGTGTGGGCTTTAAATGTTAACAGACTCAGCTAATCGGTTGATTGACACTTTTCTCCTTTGAAATTGATGAATTTCCTTTTTATTTTTCCAAGATGGCAGACCTGTGCGAAGCATAACTGTATCTTCTCCAGCCTGATTCCCATGCTATGTTTTTCCTCTTATAGGACCCGCCGCCAGCTGCATTGGCACCGAATGCTGGATTTAAGTAGTAATCTGCGACGTCATTGGGAGACCAAAAGCCAAGTGGTTAAGTCGTATTTCGGTTATCCTGCCTTTTCTTTCAGTCTCTACTGCACATATTATAAAGAGAATGACTGTGGGAGACATTTCCAAAGGAGATTGATTGGTAAGACCTGAAAAATTCAACACGCCGTGAGGAAATATTGGTCATTTTGCTCGAACCCCGACAAAATTGCAGAGAATAAAGAATGTGAACTGGAAGAATGGGGCTCACGAGCAGCACACATGGAGCTAATGCCACAATATGAACAAATGGTCGTCTTCAGGCGGAAAACAAAGCACAACTGGCATGACACATGGTGCTATACGCCCCCCCCCCCCCCCCCCCCCCCCCCCACACACACACACACACACACGACCATCCGTTTATCCGTTTATCCAGTTTAGAGTCGTATATTCATCATCAGAAGATAATGGATGTATGGCTGCTGTCCATTAGCATGGCGAGGCGGGCGCTGCCACAGTACCAACGCAACACTCCACTGATGGCTGAATCACATACACACAGGCATCCACACGCACATATTGGTGGAATTCGATTTCATTAATCTGTTGTTTTTCCAGTGATTTATGGCTTGTGCAAAATGGTGGAGGAGTTACAGGTGCATCAGAGCGTAACTTCCCGTTAGCCCATCACTATTGATTAATGTGTTAACCATTATAAGTGTGTGTGTGTTTGTGTGTGTGTGTGTGGCAGGCTGGAGGTGTGGCATGTAATATTGAGGCTGCAGTGGAGAGGAAGTGATCTGCAGAGTCGGCGTGTCATCATCTCCACATGCGATGTATCCGTTGTGTGAGCTTCACATCCCGGCTCTACCCGGGGTGCTCGTTCATACGCCTCAAAAAAGGCAGAATGTCAGGGTGTTGCTACATAGCGGGACTTTGATCATAAAACCATGGCAACGCAGATCAAAAAGACGCAGCAAGAGCGCGAAGCAGCTGATATGTGGGCAATTAAAGCTGCTGCCACATATCTGGTGCCAGCCCCGAACCCTATTAGTTTTAATACGTCACTGGTTGGAGCAATTACTGAAGCACAAGAGTTAGATTTTTCTTTTATGGAGCAAACATTGTTAATAAGTAGATTCCTGGGTGGAGACATTGGTCTACAAGCATCCCAGATCGCTGGCAAATATGGGCTTCCAATTAAGAGAAGCCCTGAGAGGAAGATATAACTCTGTCTGTTTAATGAGACTTCAGGCGTAGCCACAAGTTAATTATGTTCAGACGATGGTTTCAGATTGAAGAAATGTGTTTTTATTGCTTAGTGGAAATTGAAATTCACCCGTTTCATCTTCTGGCCAAGTATTAGGCGAAACTTAAAAATAGCTTGGATTAGAGTATCACACAGTATATTTGAACCAGTTAACCTTGTTATCGACTTTTCTTATTGAAGAAAGCGATGAAGTACATTAAGGTAATTCATCCATATCTTCTGCATTGCTTTATCCAACTTATTGATCCTGGAAAAGTTACAAATACATTAAAACCTAGAGAATATCAGAAATCATCAGTTTGGCATTTGGAAATACCTGTTTTAAGCCTGTGGAAGGAAATCCAAGGAAATGTATGCCCTGAATGACAAACTTTCGTTGTGTTATGGGTTGCCCGTTATCATAACAACGGAGCTCGGAGCCACTGAAAACACAACTTTTTTAAAAACACAAAGGATGCATTCATAACCTTGAATTGAATTTGTGCTTTACACTCTTCAATTTACAGCACTTCCTCTTTTAGATCGTGTGAAGAAAAACATTTGTTTCTAACAAACAACCAACGCTAAGCCAAATTGATGAAGACAGACAGTTTCACTGAGGTCAACGTTTCCGCTCTCTGCCTGCAAATACGTGGTTTTATTACATAGCACACAAGAGCTCCCACTAGTGTCCCGACATGAAGGTTACAGCAGTTTCCCCTTTTCTGCTGTTTCTGTATAAATTGACATCGTTTTCAAAACACTTCCACTGAACTTTTCTGATATGAAAATGCGTTGAAAACAAGCCTTGACGCTAATGCTAAGTGGCTGGTCTTCTTCAAACTAGACAACTTGTACACCGCGTGGCTATGTTGGACGTTGTTGCATAACAAACGTCCCAATCCCAAACAGGCATGAATTTCTTGTC
>NC_137670.1:9659172-9870001 GCF_963422515.1 Blennius ocellaris | reverse complement strand
AATTGCAGTCATGGAGATTAGTGCCAAGGGAGGAAGGAAATGCACGCACACATACACACACGGGCACACTTGGATATATTAATACAGTCATACACACACACACACACACACACACACACACACACACACACACACACACACACACACACACACACACAGCAGCTGACGTTTGCCTCGTAGCGCTGAGCGCTGCAGTGGTGAAACCAGAGATGCTGCTCGGTCCTCCCGATAGCATCCACGCCAGCTGTAGTGGAAAGCGTGTGTGAGCGAGAGGTTTCCAGCGTGGGCTGCGTCATTCACAAATAACCAGTGGAGACGGATAACAAGAGGGGGGGAGGAAAGAAGTGTTTCTGCAGCTTGAGGAGACTTTTAGGAGAAGTGTCATCACTCAAGAGTTGCGAGCGAGCGATGCAGGTAGAAGCGGTCGGACCTACCTCTCCTGGTCTGTCTGATCTTTGGGCTCAGCATGGCTGTCATCGCTGGTCCACACGCGCTCCTGTCGGCATGTTCGTGTACATCCACCCCACCCCTGAGTCTCCCTCCTTCTCCTTCTCCTTCTCCTTCTCCTTCTCCTTCTCCTTCTCCTTCTCCTTCTCCTTCTCCTTCTCCTTCTCTCTCTGACCTTCTGCAGTGCAGCCGGCAGCTAGGGGGTTGGGTGAGCTCCGGAGGAGGGAGGAAAATGGAAAGGGGATGGGGGGTGGTGAAGGAGAAGGAGGGGGAGGCACTAACCCCCCCCCTCCACCCCTCCCTCCCGCTCCGCACACACGCCCAGTGTCCTCCAACCCCTCCCTGTTACATTATTCATAGCGCTACATCCGCCGGTGGTGGATGGAGTAGTGGGAGGGGGGCGGGGGGTGTTTTGGGGATGGGGTTTCAGACTGAACACAGGTCGGACCAGCAAATAATAGATGTCAGATTCTGAAGTGTCCTTATTTTCCGTCATCGTCGCTTTTTTATGCAGCTCTGTCTTGCTATTTGGAGTGGGGGCAGAGTCTGTTTCTGGCAGGTGTCTCCTTCCTTCTGCACCTAATTAAGCCGTGGAGGTCTTCAGCCTGTCCCCACCTCCTCCACTTAATTACCCTTCCTCCCCGCCCTTCTCCTCTCTGTTTCTTCCTCAATATTTAACCCTCTTTTTGAAATCCTCTCCTCACCTTCCCCTTTCACAAGCCCTTTTTAAATCTACTGTCGCCCAAAGCTGTCGGTCTCCAGTTTTGCTTTTAATAACCCCCTTGTTTTCTCTCTCTCTCGCCCTCTCCCTCTCTCTCTCTCTCTCTGTCTCTCTCTGTCTCTCTCTCTCTCTCTCTCTCTCTGTCAGTCTTGGCTTCCCAAGAATGATGCTCAGACGAGGAATTCCCAGCTCGTACAGTGAGTTGTGATTACACCCTGCAGGTATTCTGGTGGCAGAAAATCAGGGAGGAAGGGGGGGGGGGGGTACAAATCCACCTTTGAAAAGACAATGTCCTGTCGCCTGGAGCCACACCAGCCTGAAGGTGACAGAAATGTGTCACCTTCAGGAGAGAAGAGCTAACAACATGGGAATTTATGGTTAGAGTTGGAAATATATGAAGTTCACGTTGGGAAGGTAGAACCCCAGCCTCTGTCTTGTCAGGACCTTTGTATTGTCAGCAGGCACACAGTACAACAAAATGATTTTTTTTCAAATCAGGTGTTTCTCCCACAGCATTGTAGAATCTGCTCTGTGGATAAACAAGGAGAAAAGTCCTCTGTTGAACAAAGTGCAAGAAGCACGAGAGGTTGCTCTGTGTTTGTAGATTACTGGGAAAGCGTTTCGAGTGAAAACGCATCGCTTTTGCGATTCAGAAAACTTTCACATTTACACGCCAACATTCTGAAAATGATGTCCATTTACTGAAAACGATGTGGTTAGCATGTTGGGCAATGTGTAGGTCCTGTTGCTTGTTTTAGTATTGAAACCACACACACAGGCAATGAGAGAACAATAAACTATAAATATGAACAATGGGATTACACAGACATTGGTATGGATAGATGATAAAATCAGATTTCTATTCCGTGTGACTCTTAACTATAAAACTATCCCGGGAGAAAATGGACTGGGAATCTTGACACTCTGGAGGTTGACGTTGTTGTTATTGTCTTTCTTCTCACACATATACTCATGGGTAGTAGCAGCGTTTCAGGAGAGTTGTGTTTTGCCCGTTTCCAAGGAGACAGCATTTCAAAAAGTTGCCTTTTCAGTGACTCAGAGCACCGTTGTTATATAAACAGACACCAAAGACGCGACGAGTCAGGTTTCCCATTAACCTTGTGCAAACGGGTTCTGAAACTCTCCTTTCAATATTTTCCAGGTATCATTCAAAATTCTCTGCGACTAGTTTTGCCGTCATGTAGCGTAACATATGTGTAGGAAGTGTTCAGGTGCAGCTTTAATATCCTGCAGTGGGATGCGCATATTTAGCAGAGCAGCAGCGGGAAGGGCTACGTCTGCATGTCTACACATGGCGCTCACAATGAGTCCCCGGCACAGACAACCCACACCTGCTTAAAGCAGGGGGGCTCCAACACGTCACTCATGAGCTACCAATAGAGGTGCTTTCTATTTGCTCGCCATGGTTGTGAATGCTGATTATCATTCGGTACACTAAACTAAATTTACATCCACAGTTACAGATGTCCCCTCCAAAATTACATTGGCTGTTTGTGATCTACTTGTGCAAATGCTGCAATAAAAGTTTTAGTTGAAACAATTATTTTAAGAATTGAAATGCACACAAAACTGTATTTGTTCTTAAACCTTTTCAAGTTTTAGAAAAGTTTGAGAGACGCTCAGGAATAAACTGTATTCACTCATGTGAATGTAGGTTAATGCAGTATACACGTGTCATCTGTACTAGTATTCTTTTAATGTCTTATATCTGACATACTCACTAGCGATGTGAATATGTGTTGCAGAACATGAGAAGCTCTCTGACAATTTCATCGTGAGGGGAGGAGTTGTTTAGAGATTCATGATTCGATGATATCCCGTGTCAAAGGGCAGTTTCTTTGCATGTTCCCTGTCTGATATGTGAAATGTCGCACTCGCTGTCATCCCTCCCTGGAAGGCAGCTTCAAACCTGTTTGCGTGTGTGTGTGTGTGTGTGTGTGTGTGTGTGTGTGTGTGTGTGTGTGTGTGTGTGTGTGTGTGTGTGTGTGTGTGTGTGTGCGCGTGTGCGTGTCTGTGTGTGTGTCTGTGTGTGTGTGTGTGTAGCAGCTGTGCCCCCCCCCCCATTCCCTTCAGCGGACTGAGTATAATAGCTTTAGGTCCTGCACTGCAATTGAATCAGAGCTGGCCTCGCGTCAACCACAGCTGCTCCTATTTCAGAGCTGAGAGAGACACACCCACACACACACACACACACACACACACACACACACACACACACACACACACACACACAAAGATAACGAGCGGCTAAAATGAAGTCGAAAAAGCACAGATAAGAGATCACAACAGAGGTTCGTTTGACAGATTCGGCGAAAGGCGTCACACTGGTCGAAATCAAACAGCATGGTAGGAGGAGGAGGAGGAGGAGGCACAACAAACCAAGATGAAACAGAGCGAGGGAAGAGTGACACACGTGCACAAACACAGCGAGAAGCCAAAATGAGACGGCAGTAAAAAAGGGGGGAAAAAAGGCTTCAAGGGCGACGTTGGGTGGGAGCGGCGTGACCGCACCACGCCGGGTGCGGCTTCCGAGCGTCGCGCCCTCTAAATTTATCACCCGGGTCGTGTTGTGGAAGTGTGGAAATTCGGGCGGGATGGTGATAGGAGGAGGGATCGAGAAGCCGCACAGCGAAACTCTGTGTTTTTGTCCGGCCTTCCATGTGGCATCTGCTGTTTCACCACCGACTCCCCGACCAAACCCTCGACTCCTGCTGGTTCGGTATAAAACCAACCAAATCCGCCTCTGCGTCATCAGTGTGGCAGAGATGAAGGATGTGATTATTGGGCACACATAAAGTTGAAGGGGTGCTGGTGAAAAAGGCACTCACATCAGTCACATGACTGTCAAATGTGATTTCTGCAGTTCTGGTCCACGCAGACATGTCTTCAGCTTCCTGCCTCACGTAGAATTGGTTCCTCGAGCAGCCGGGAGATGAAGGCGATACATCACAACAGCCTCGGGAGAATATGTTGGATATTAGAAGCTTCTGCTGATTGTGGGTTTGTTGAATCTTAACATCAATCCATCTTCTTGCTTTATCTGGGCTCAATCAGAGCTGGTGAAACGCAGGATACCTCTATGAGGAAGGTATATTTTCACCAATAAGTCTAACAGGCATGGAGAAGCCTTTCGATGCCAGTCCTCATCGAAAGTCCCCAGTGTGGAATCGAACCCAGGTACTTTGCCACATCCATAATGCCTTGCCTGTGTTTTCACCTCCTGCTTTGTTTTTGTGTTCAAAATTCGTCGGTATGTAAAGATTTCTAACAAGCCAGTGTTTGGAAAGTCTATTAAAATATTGATATGGGCGGCAGTTAATATTTCATATTTGCCCTGATGGCTCTGTGCAGGGGGGGCTGCTAAAGGTGCGACTGTTGACTTAGCATTACTTATTGATCAGCACTGACTGACTGACTGTCTGACTGTCTGCGGCAAATAGAGAGGAGCTGCACTCGGATTAACACTGCAAACGTAATGCTTTGTGGAAATACCAAGGGAAAGTCACGGGTTCACATTTTACATACAGACTGACTTTTCCATCAAATTTAGGCATTTTCATTGCTTTTCTGTGTTTTTTTTTTTTTTTTTTTACAACTGTGTACTTATTATTGTTCACGACTTTGTGAAATGTGTATTTCATTCAAGTTGAATACTCTCGATTGCTCCAAATATTTCTGGGCACAAACTTGTCATTCATTTTCTAAGTTGCCCACTTTTCTCTGTTGGTATATGCTCCGATATAATTCAAAAGATTCTGTTGTGTTTGTCAAAGTTCATTGTGAGACCAAAAATTCCTGTGAGGATTATTAATTGGACTTCAGCTCATATAGAAGTCCCATGCTGTTCCCAGCACTGGTTAAATTGATCTGAAATTTGCCTCATTAAGCCTCTTTTCCCTCGAATATGTAACAGTCTACTGATTTAAAACTCTCATCTAATTAAAATGCTCACGGAGGACTGACTGAAGGCAGGTGTTTTCCCATGAGGTGTTTCTGTCTCAGTCTGTCTGTCCCTCTCGAACCTTCTCTGCCCCCATTACCGTCTCTCACCCTGTCACTGGCAATTACAACCAGGCTATGACATCATCCACTAATGGTCATGAGAGGAGCTGACGGGGCGGCAGACTGCATGTTGTGTGGATGACGGCTTTCTGCCTGCCTAACTGTGTTTCCGTCCATTTGCAGAAATCTCTTTTTGTTTTTTTCTTCTTCTTTATAAAGTCTGTCAGGCCCAGTGGACCTGCTCCTGTTCGACTGACTTTTGGTCTTAAAATGAGGCGTGGTCCGATGAGTAGCACATTGGAAACTGGGTGTGTGTGTATGTGTGTGTGTGTGTGTGTGTGTGTGTGTGTGTGTGTGTGTGTGTGTGTGTGTGTGTGTGTGTGTGTGTGTGTGTGTGTGTGTGTGTGTGTGTGTGTGTGTGTGTGTGTGTGTGTGTGTGTGTGTGTGTGTGTGTGTGTGTGTGTGTGTGTGTGTGTAAATGGACAATAAGAACAATGACATACTCCAGAGTCTCATGACTCCCAGTCCATATTCTCCCAAGACTCGGTAGATTCATAGTTGAGAATCACAAATAATAGTACACCAAAGCTGTGAATTATCACTTTCACTACTGCTCGACAGATCTGACCAAAGACCAAGTGTTGCGAATGGAACGCCATTGCCCAATCTGACTGGTATATTTGATGCAATATGTACAACCTGTAACCTTGTATCAGACTTTGTCCTGAGATTATTCAAAGTTGAAATAAGAAAGAGCCCAGAGGCACACCAAAAACATTGGTCTTCAAACTGTGCAGTAAAGTAGAACCGTTTATGTTCTGCTGTTGTGCTCATTGTGTAAATGTTTTCAGTACATGTAGAAAACTGTTCTTATGACATTTCCTGTGAGGAGATTCAACTGACGTCAATGTAAATGAATGCTTCTGGTTTCTACTCAGAAGAGTAGCAGACAATTTACATCAAGTTGTTTTTTCTTTTAAGTTTTAATGTTTTTCTTAAACCACGCAAACTAATATTGGTGAGTTATTGTGGTAAAAACGATACAGCTTGAGCTTTTTATACGTGATAAAAAACAACAATTGCAGGACAACTTACATTTTGATATAAAGACCCACAATGGTGGTCTGACTCCACTGAAAGTCCAAAACCTCTCAACCTCCGAAGCCAAGGCAATGCAATATCAGTTAATTAGATTCTGCTTGTGATTACGTTGCTTCACGGCAATTCCGTTGCCTTCATTCTGCCTGCCTGTGTGTGTTCAGCTGATTGACATACACGTGGAAAGGAGGCGAGAGCGTGGGGGCGGACAGACTGATGAAGTGGACGGGAAAAATAAGACGGAATGGAATGGCTGCAAATCTATATGCGTGTGGATTGATTTTCATTTGTTGCGACAGAGTCCGTCGGTGTGTCCGAGAGCCTGAACCGAATCAGCCTGTTCAGCCGTGACGGGCCTCTTAAGATATTTAAGTAAAGATCACAAGAGCTTTGCAAGCAATGGGGAATTGAAAGGCAAGGGAAAAAAAGAAAAAAAAAGAAACACAAACTCCACGAAACAGTTTTCTTTAGATACGCTGCGATGCCACAGAGATGATTAATGTTACCTGAAGGACTACAAACATTAGCATCACATCATTCATTTGGCTAAGAGCCACTTCAATTCATTCAGTTGTTGACTGTGATGAATACTCGCTTACAAAACACTTCAGCAAGATTGCTCTTCACATTGGAGCACAACTTGAATCATATTTTAAAAGTTAAATGTCTTTAAATCCTTCTACAAAAGCCTTTTTCCTCCTCACCGCTGATTTACGAAAGAAAACAACAAAACTCGAATGGACATATCTATGCTAACTAGGTAGTTCAGGTAGCAACATGGAGCGTCTCCATGGCAACAGACACGGATCTCCTTTGACCTCCAAGAGGTGCCACTTCCAATCAGCTTTGTATGGGAAATTGTTTCACAGTTTTTTGGGATTGATTTGGAAACGGTTAGCAGTTAACATCTCAAAATGTAATCCATTGGTCCTCGGTTGATCATGAATCATCCCTGAACATTTCATGCAATTTTGGTGAATAGTCTTTTGAGAAAACTTGGTAAAATACATACATACAAACCAATATATGTATATGTGTATTGGCAAAGGTTAAAAACAGATGCAAACTCGATATTGTGCACACTTTATATCTTTTCTAAATCCTCTAAATGTTGTTCCTCTAATTTCATTATCTAAGCAAGATGCAAATCTAGACAATGACTCAAAAGATTCTAAATCATGCTCGATTTAAAAAGCTGATAAAAACCAGGTTACTATTGAAATACAAAGAAATGACGAAGAAGAATCTGTGTTTCTTTTATTGAAATAAAACTGACATGAGCGAGAGTGGCTGTGATTGGCCCTTCGACTTTATAAATAGTTTGATGTTATTTGCTGTTTGTTTTTAATGATCAATGGAAATGATTATTTTAGATTATTTTGCAGATTATATAAATTCAATCTTCATTCTGCTCTGTTTCATTCAGGAATTTAAAAACTTGTGTTCTCTATTGAATTGTTTAGTTTTTTAATATTTACAATGAATGAAAAAACAACAACCTTTTGACATATTTCCTATATTGCATTATTTTTTTTGTTGTGTTTTTTTCACACAAGCAAATTAAGTCAAAAGAGTCATTCCAGAATTGGAGGATATTTGGGCTTCAAAATGTTTGAAAAATAAATATTTTCTTGTTCAATTATGTGGTAACAAGCTATAAAAAGCTTGACTGGCTCGGCTCATGCATAATTCTCATCGTTATTTGCTATATTTGGCATAATCGCAGCAAAGCATTGCAAAAAATTATGCTCATGTTAACTTTTTCTCAGGGATAGAAAGTAGCATGTTTAGCTGGCTGTTGTTTGGTTTTATACTTGGTCGATATTGATATTCAAGCAAGAATGACATTGTTTTAAAAATATGAAAAATGTAAACAAAGACATACCTTTGCTGTACACATGTCGATGGGAAGCTGTTTGATGACGTCATTTCTGTTGTGTCATGTGACTCATTGTTTTCTTCTTCTACCTTACTAAAAATGTCCAGAGAGCAGGGTTGCAGACAAGTTGTGGGTCACAGATTCCTTGTATTATCCTTAATATTTAAAAGATGTCTATGAACAAAACAATACAAGTTACATTTTAAATGTATTTTGTTTTATTTGTGAATCAATTTAGTCATCAAGGGGGTGGGACAAGAGAAAAATGGCATTTTAGGATTTAATTACATTTTTCTCCCTGAATTTGGTGTGAGGACAAATTTAGTTTACTAAAAAATTGCAATATTTAACCCTGTGTACATGTTTTCTGAAATTCCATGGCTGGGATGAAAAATGTCACGGAATATGACTATTCTTTTCTTTTTTTTTTTTTAAAGGATCTGAATATAAAGAAATGCTATGCTGGTCATTGTTGCAAACTCAATGTGCAATGTGCGTCTTTTCTCCCCCCATTTGCTTATCTGTCCCTCATTTTACTGCTGCCCAGTAACACAATATTGCTAAGTCAATATCAGGCGGCTTGCTTCTTAATGAGTCTGTCTGCTCAGATCTTTATCCCGTCTACTCAGCACTCATCGACTGCATGTGGGGGGAACTGAGGAACGTGGGTCTTTGAGGTTATTCCCTGTTTACATCTAGTATCGACTGTTTGTGTGGATGTGATGTGGCAGATGTGGAAAAAAAACAACAGCCCTGAATTGATTCAATCTGGTAAAAAGAGGGAGGAATTAACTATTTTAGCAGTTCAGTCACTCTTTGGTGGGACAGAAACTGTATTTCAAATGTTGATGTAGCGGTAATGACGCCTTTACAATCCTGCAGTGTCAAATCCACGTTTATCTTAAAATTAGATTATATGGATTGGATTTATTTTAACTTGGTTATTATTATTGTGAGGGGTTTGGAAATGTAAAATCTTTCTTTTAGAATAAGGTGAATTAGAAAGCTGTCGTGAGTTATGGAGGTGCTTTGGTACTGAGAGCGTTTGGCTGAGCTGTGCTGGTGTTTGCTGCCCTCTAGGTAAAATATAAACGTAATGCATGTTTTACGCCACTAAGTTGTGAGGGGCTGGATGGATTTAATGTTTCTGCTCCAATACAGATAAACATATTATGGCACCATGACTGTTGTTGTCACAAAGGCAGTTTTCACAATGCATGATTTTATACAAAAAGGGGGGAAAGAAAATCACTTTTCCTTTGAGTAATATTTTGCTGAAGTAACAATACTTTTAGCTCAGTGAATGTTTTAAGTCCTCTATGCACCTCTGCACATATGATGCATAAACAGCACTATAATACTATTAAATGTTCCACAATGAGCAGGATAAAGCTGATGACAGAGTACCATGAATACTACTGTGACGCTGTCACGTAAACACCCATCTATTTTCCATATCTAATTCATTGTCAATTCAGCGGTAGAGCTGATCAAAACAAATGGTTAAAGCTCACCCTGGACAAGAGGTCAGTCCATCAGAGTCACACATAAAGGCAATTTAGTATCTACAAATAGCCTCAATTTTTTTTTTTTTAATGAAAGAAAACTGCGTAGTGGAAACATGCAACCTCCCTACAATTACCAGTGGTGCTGCCATGAAAGCTACCAAACTATAGTATCAGCCTCAAAGACATGCTGTCAGGGTGAGTTTGTAAAAACATGTACAAAACAACAGCTACAGGAGGAGTTTTCTTTGGCATTTCACTATATATTGCACCAGACGGTTTCATGGTCCAATGTTAAATTTACCTTGATGATATCAAATATAGTCAGATATCATAAAATATACCACATCAATTTAGATTATGAACCAAACGAGAATAACTCTATAACGCTAACCGAATACAGATAATATCAAATATACAAAATAGTGCCAAAAAGTTCAAGTTAAGGTCAAACATACCAAGTTGGCTTCAAATATGACGTGAAAATGTGAACTATATCAAGATGGCGTAAAATTATATAAGAATGATGTCAACTCTACCAAGATAATGTCACATATTCTAAAACCATGTAAAATATATCAAGATGATGTCAAACATGTTAAAACATTGCCAAATATACCACAACATAGTTAAAGTTATAGTTATAGTTAAATATAGTTATTTTTTTTTTATTTTTTTTTTGGCACATCTGCAGAACCATCGTGTTTCGGGTTATATCTCAGCCTTCATGGTACAGCCACAGTATATAATACAGTTTACCAAACTAGATAACTATAATTGAGGATTGTGTTTGGTCGAGAAACTCCCCTCAACTCCGGTTTAGATGCGGCGATGTCTCTTCCGTTCATCAGTGTTTAAAAAGAGAGAAAAAAAATTGGATTGCGGAACACAATATTGCACAGTGCAGCATGTGTTCCAATTGTTGAAATTAGACCCTGGTGACAGCAGGTGGTGCTGTAATCTAAGCTGACATGGTTGTGGGTGCAGTGATAGGAGACCAAATCACACAAGCAAGAAAAGAAAAAAAGGGAGAAATCTAATCTTGAAGGAACATGTTATTAATGTCAAAAGTCATTGTCGGCATTTCCAGCTTCCTCACTGTCTTCTTCTCTGCTCATCCTCTGAGCCTTGATCTTCTCCAGACAGTCCTCGCACAGGACGCTCTCCTCAACCACGTGGAAGTGCTCAGTCATCTTGACGGGCTCCACGTTGGGCGTCTGCCTGTCGATGGGGTTCCTGTCCAGGTTGATCTTCTCCAGCTTGCTCAGCTTGTTGAGGCAGTTGGGGAGACGGCGGAAGAGGTTGTCATTCAGGCTGATGCTGCGGAGCTCCGTCAGGCCGCCGACGGAGCTCGGAAGGGCCTGCAGCCGGTTGAGGCCCAGGCTGAGCGTGTGGAGTTTGCTCAGCTGGCCGACCTCGGGCGGGAGGCTCGTCAGACGGTTGTTGCACAGGTTTAGGTCCTGCAGGTTCTTGAGGCTGCCGATGATCCCCGGGATCTCCTCGAGCTGCCAAACAAGTATTGACATGGTACTTAAAAACTAACAATATGAGGACTGGTTACAGAGATACAAATGCAAAGTGCAGAGGACTTAAAGCTGGATTTACTCTCCTCTGTGATCTTTTAATGTCAGTCAGCAGAACGGTCCTAATTTGGATTTTATCAAAGAAGAAAACCATTAAAAACAAAGTTGAATCTGGATTATAGGTGCTCCAGTGGGAGTGATTTACATGTTTCATACATTTTGGCTTCATTGGTCTTTCATTTCACAAATCAAAAAGAAAACAATGCATTTTGAAGCAATTTCTCTATAGTAAGTATCAGCAAGAGGCCCAGGGATCAGTTTATATTAAGCCCTGTTCACCCGACATCATCTTAAAATGAAAACACAAAACTCTTGTTGCATTTTGTGATGTGTGTTTACATGACAACGATGCTCGGAGCTCCTGAAATTGCAACTTTTTGAAAACGGTTTCCAAGGTACAACTTTGGGAGAAACCCTTTCTGGAAACGGGGGGGAAATGCTACTTTTCTGAACTGATGCTACGACATTACCGTGTGAAGAGGCAACGATTTTAAAAACGCTACGGTGCAAAAGCCAAACGTTTTTTAAAACAAAAAAGAAAAAAATTATGCGCTTTCTATTTGAAACGTTGTGGAAATGAGGTCTGGCTTCCCCTTACTTGAACCAGATAGTGAGACTTTGAACTAAAAAAATCTGAAAAAAAGACCCCAGAATAATACAGCATAATCTTTATGTTACCTGGGAAATATATCAACGACTCACAATGCACTGGGATAGTGACGCCAGGGCTGAAAATGCAGTGAGAATACAGGGTGCATGGAAAAGGAAGAGACAGTTATACTCACATAGTTGCTGTGCAGATCCAAAGCGCAGAGGCTGGTGAACTTATCAATAAAATTTGGAAGCTTGGAGATCAGATTCCTGCTCAGGTTCAGTTCCTCCACGTCCCACAGCTTCTCGATGCACTTCGGCACTTGAGCGATCTCCTTGAAACTGAGGTTCAGCCGCTGCTTGCTGTCCTCTATCGACTCCACACAGGCCTTGGCCATTTTAAAGGTGATCGTCTTCCCTTTTTGGGTGGCTCTCTTTCTCTTCACCATGCTGCTGCAGAGAAGAGCTGGAGTCGTGTGTTAGAGTCCTTTGGTTGCCATGACAACACAGGAAGTTAACGTAATCGTTAAGTGAATTTACTAACGAAAGTATTTCTAAGATATTTGATCTCTGGTCTTTTTTATATATATAATTTCGCTCAATTTCGCTCAAACAATTACTATTGCCTAGTTTTTTGTTTGATTTGTTTGTAAAGTTGTACCGAATGCTGTGTGACTCATGACTGATGGGTCGCATGAGCGCTCGAGCGGAGACATCGGGCAGGTCTCCGCAATGCTCGTCTGCAGACTTCGCGCAGGTCGCGGGTGCGCACGTCTGTGGCCATGCTCCACTTTGAGTTCACTGCATTGCGCGTTCCATAATGTAACGTAACGATCCCGAAAATATCTCCACTTCTGCTTCCCGGCTATGTTCATTTCCTTTTAATTTGTGATTGTTCAGACGTGGAGATGGGGGCGTCTCCTGCGCAGTCGGCAGAGCACAATCCGTGCGGTCACAAATTTTGGGCTGCGTGCGCTCGAACGCAGTGGAGCCGCAGCGGACCCTGCGTAACGGGGCGGATGACGATTTTGACGTCACTGCGCGTTTCCCACGCGTATATTGCGGAGAGCATGTTAAGGCTAATTTTACATCCCGTCTGCCTTTTTTTGTGTGTTTTTCTGTTGGTCATTCAGGCGCACACGGCAATTATTAACCTTTATATGTTCACAGAAAACTGTTTGATCTGTTAGAGAGAAGCAGGAGACACAGGAAATTGTTTTTGTTGTTTTTATGAATCAAATGTGTTATTGTCGTGTTTGTGTTTATAGTTTTCACAGTGTACCATCAAGCAATACAACTTCTGTGAAGAATAAACCTTGTGGACATCAGTGTGAATCGTGGACTCTCAATGACTGACAGTTACATGGATTGGCAGAGAAACAGGAAGTGCAAGATTACCAAACAGAGACCAGCCAAGTAACAGAAGACAACAAGTTTAGCCTTTCTCCCTAAAGAAAATACGGCGCAGGTTCTCATCCACTGTTGAATGACAAAGCACATTAAATAAAATTTTACCAGGGGTTCGTTTAGAAGCGTTTTCCATCTTACAACTGGATATGAGCTCAATCAGAAGAAATACATTTGTTACCAGCTTGAATTATCCTTCCGTTTTCAATCCAAGATTCCTCAAAACATTTCCAAACAGTTGTTTGTTTTAGCTTAAGTGCTTTGTCTCATCTTATCTGGTTTTCTCTTGCTGATCTGACATCCCCCCTATATGTCCCAAGCTTAATTGTTTCCTTGAGAGGCTTGATGATTTGATCTTTGATTATTTATTGACTGAATGTATGCATGAATTATAAATGTACACTCAGAAGCTGCAAATGAATCGCCCCTTGTTGGATAAATACACTTGTCTGAATTGAACTGAACGTCAATTCTGTTGTAATAAACCATGAAAAACAAGATAATTGCCCTTGTAAATATCTTCCAGTCTGACTCATTTGCCAAGCTTTTGTGTGATGCCACATTGATTTCATGACCAAAACATATGGCCTTCGCTCAGCAGTAAATGTTGTGTATCACCACTGCATGGACTTGTGGATTACTCAGCTGTGACCAGGTTCGAATGAATCTCATGCTTTTCAGATGACCCGCCGTAAGCCGACACTGTCGCCTTAGAGCCGGGGTCGGCAACCCGCTGCTCTGGAGCCGCATGTGGCTCTTTGGTCTCTCCGCTGCGGCTCCTTGAGCCTCGGTCCCACTGCGGTACATCCCTGAGCGCGGCGGTACAGTAAGGCAAAGTGCACCGAGACCCAATTGTGTTGCGCCGTCCCACTACAGTGAGTGCAGTAAAGTGTAGACAGAGTTGTGAACGATGTTGAAGGTTGCTGACCCCTGCCTTAGGGAGTCATTGTTGCCAGCAGGTGGCGTCCTCGTACTAATCAGTACACACAGCCTCAAAATGAAGATCCTGCACGTGGTTTTGTGTATAGATAGATAGAAAGATAGATAGATAGATAGATAGATAGATAGATAGATAGATAGATAACTTTATTCATCTCCAATTGGGGGGGATGAGTACCTAACAGTACAGACTTAAAAAGAAAGATAATAATTAAGAAAAAGATATATAATCTAAAAGCACACAAACATAGAACAGCTTCAAAGATTAACAAAGTCTCACCAGGTTCATTACACAAGCCCCAAACAGACATTATCGCCTTCACAACTCTTTTGGCTGTACGGCTCATACTGATCACCCACAAAATCGACTTGACCTCCCTCTCACTCGCTGGATAAGAGACCTTCTATTTTTTTACGAGACTGGAAAAGATGAGTCTCTCAGCTTTTGACTTATCCAATAAATTTAACAGTATTTGGGGTGCTTTCTTTCAACTATTTAAAAGGATGCCGTTCCCTTAGAGTGACCTAGATTATCGAGGGCTTGGTTGTTATTTATAATGACTTGTGTTTCTTCTGTTTGTTTTTTGTTATTTAGTTCTGGGTTGTTTCTGGGTGTGTTGTTCAATTGTTTAATTTGTGTACTTTTCGACATGTACTTTTGTTTTTTGTTGTTGTTTTTTTTTACAAATATGCTTATGTATTTGAACATGGTCTTTTGGAAAAGATGAACAAAGACTATTTTTACATTTTGCACCAAGAATGTCTTCAATGTTAAATCAGAAAATAGTCAGAGGCAGAATAATTTCACTGCCTTATCGATACGATGCAGCGAAAAGACACCTCAACACCCATTTATGTTCTCTTTTAACTAATTCAGGTTAAGGTCTGCGTAAAAAGCAGGGTGACGTCAGAACAAAGCTGATAAACTAGAAGTACTACAAAAAGAAGCAATAAATCAAAAATGACTTTGAGATCCTGCATTGATGTTGCATTTGTTTTGTCAAACAAAGATTTCCTTCCATTTAGAGACTCATTTCCTTCCTTTCTTACTTCCTGCCTTCTCTCACATCAACTTGCCAGCTGTCTGGCCTGTTTCCTTGCTGTTTCACCTCCAGTCATGAACTCAAATGCATCATTGTTTGAGTTGTGAAAATGTGCCACTAAGCACTTGTTGTTTAGAGCCTCCAAATTGAATCCTTACACAACTAAGAGTTTTTCCTCGACGATTAATTGTGAAGCGCGTTAATGGAACTGATTTAGAAAAACAGGACTCCGCTTCATTTATGCGCCACAAAGTCCAAACCACACAAAAAACAATAAAAGAATCACATGACATGCATATTGGTAAACTGTCACCTCTTGTGACTTGTCACATTCTCACTTCCCTTTAAAAAGTGCTTAGGTGGGAGAAGTTTTGGGTTTTTTTTTCCCCCTGAGCAGAAGGTAAACATTACTAAACGCAGCTCGCTGCACAAATGAGATGCTTGAGGATATTACACAGCACCAACTGTTAAATGGATTAGAAATATTTCATCATGCCAGATAGCTGGTGTCCTATCAGACACATTAAACCAGCCACAGCTCTGAAGTCTGGCCAAAGTCTGGCCAATCTATCGTGTTTAGACTGTCTGATCCAAAACAAAGCTTTTATGCAGAGATGAGTGGTAGCTTGTTGGACTTGTTTAGGAAAGTGGGCACCGTGGAGGCAGACGCATTTGAGTGTTTGTCTGGGCTTTGAACCGACGGTGGCTTTCCTCTCCTCTGAACTGCACTTTCGTGCCGCTGGTTCAAAGGTTTCCTTTTCATGAATGTTTGTTCCCATTTCTTTCGGGGAAGCTCAGCGAGGCCTGGAGAAAGAACTCCCTCCCCTTAGACACAAAGTCCTGGTAAATAACATCCCATAATCCCTTGCATAATCTAAATTAAATTAATTGAAAATGTATTACTAAACTGGCCAATACAACTTTGCATCACATCTACTCTGCACACCAATAGCTGATCGGTAAAGTCGATGTAGTATGACGTCAAGGCGTCGAGGAGCCCAAAGCCCAAAATGGTGACAGGCGGCTGGATCAGTAGGCCTTTGAACCAGAGCCTGACAAGCTGTTTCTCATTAGTTCTGCTCAGCCCACAATTCCCCTCAACAGGCGAGTGAATCACAGCAATGAGAGATGACAGTCGCCCGGACTGCAGATTAATAAATCTGGTTGTGAAACAGCAGTCACTGCCTGTCAAATGCATCCGAACAACAGGAAAAGCTACGAAGTTGTGAGATATCAAAATGATCAGATTGTCAGCATCTACACATCTTCCTCCATATTTTCACAAACGTTTTTTTTGTTCTTCGAGTGCTGGTGAAGAGTGAGCGGCACAAAACCATTTTCTAAGATGTTTTCTTTCCTACTTGGCAACTGAACTTCAGAAACAGGCAGTCGAGCGTCTTAAATTACAAGTAGAATGAGATGATGGATATTTTTCAACTGGCTTGACTTGGGGTTAAATCTGTGATCCTGCAGGTCAGTCTGCTGCTTCTTTTAATGCAACACTTTCTTTTTCAACAGGAGTGTCTTCCAGTATGTTTTCATGGAACCAAACGGTTTTATATCCAATAAGGTGCCTCAGAAGACATGATTTAATGCCCCTGCTTGTACTGAGTGAAAGTATGGAGGTCTTCAGTGTTGGGGAAATTCAGTTTCTACACGAACTAGTTCAAAGTTCAGTTCACAAATGTTATAATGAACGAGTTCAGGTCATACCAGGCAGGTTCTACAAACAAATTACAAGTTAAAATAGTAAAACCCTGAAGGAGACCATTGTGAACTGCAGTATACTGGTATCAACAAAGTCCAGAAGATGTGTCGACATAATTTTTGTACTAACACAAACACAATCTCAGGTAGGAAACTTAAGATGTACCTCGAAGTGCAACATACCAAGTGCAAAACATTTAAACGAGCGTTCATTGAACTCTTCAGGCACAACACTGGTATGTTGCTGGACAATCTGATTCCTCCCTCCTGTGACTTCAACTCTCTCAAGTCTTTCATTATCCTTTTTTGTTTTGTTCACTGTAGCTATACATTACTGTAACCACACCGGATGTGCTGCTAGTAGACTGTGTTTACTATGCATTGTGCTTCTATAGACGGAGACGATAGCGTGTGTGGAGCAGCAGGAGCACACACGCATGACATGGCTTCAGCTTTAACAATAGGTTGTTAGGCTGTTTTAGCTGTGACATCACATGTTTCTTTTTAAGTAGCCACATCAATCTCCCAATTCATCCACCTTGCTTTGCCCTCACAAACACCCAATTGAATTTTTTTCCCCGGCATTCATTTCCTCCTTTTTCTCCATTTCAACAATCTCACCCACCGAAAAAACTTCAATGTTGTTTTTACTGCCGATTATATTTTATTGCTGTTGGACCACTTCCCTCAAACCCAGGTTATCTACTCTGTGTGGTGTTTTTTTGTGGGGGAAACATTTTTCTAAGGTCTCTGGGGTTTCTTTTGTCTCGCGCATGCAAGGGGGTTCCATGTTTTCCTTTTCTAAAGTCATTTGGAGGGAGCAGGTAAACTAACCCTAACATTTAAATCTCCCCCTCTCTCATTACAGCCCTTTCACCGCCACGAGAGTCACTGACACCCAAATCTGCCTGAAAACTGCTGCAGCCCTCTCACGTCTACTTTTTCTGCTGACACAATAATCTTGAGCAGGAGTCACTCCTTACTGACTGCAAAGCCTGAGCGCTCATTCACAGTTGGAGGAAGCTGGTCTGGACAGGTTTTTTGTATTTTAGCACCGTTAAATGCAAATGCACTGCGATAAACCTGATTGGATCAATGTATATATGTACAATGGATGCACTGGAATCATTTATGATTGACCTCGAAGGCTAATTAAAAGAATTGACCACTTGTACTTGTGAGAACATGCACATGCAAAAATAAAGAAAAACTGTTGTTTTGTTGTTTCTACGTGCATGTTTGAACAAAAAAAAGAAACCAATGTAAAGCATTCTCAGTATTTCCTTGTGTGAGGCAATCGTCAACATGTTGTCATTGAAAACAAAACAATTTCCTTTCGATCGTTGTTGTGGAAACAGAGCTTTGACATCTTCAAATATGTGTCCCTGAACAACGGACTTTGGGTTAAAGTCCTTAATTTACACATATTTCTAATATAAAACTTTAAAAAGACAACTTCAGTGGTCAGTCAGGATGGACGCCATCAACGTCCATTCAAAGAGATTAGCTAAAAGAAAACAACAACACTTCTTTTGCATTTGGTTTCCATGTCTACTTTCGTATTTAATTCTCCTTTAGACTTTGAAATGTACAAACTGAACAAAAGCAGAAAATACTGGAATGTTGATGGATGTGGAGGTCAGTAGTGGGAAGAGAGAGGGAGACGAGAGAGGAAGAAAGCACAGAGGCGAGTTTCACACACATGGTTCCAGTTATAGCTGACTCCCATTAAGGACAATGTGGTCTGGAAGAAACTTTACATTTCACAGTCTGAGGGCAGTTTAAAAGACACTTCTGCCCACCGCCGAAAGGTCACCTTCAGTCATGTCACTTTGGGCAGGCTTAATCCAAACTGTGTGTCTGAGATGAACATGGGAGAACGACGATAGAAAGCTGGAACGCGCGTGGCTGCAAAGGTCAACCGTGGTTTATGTCGTAATGCTAAAAACAGGCAGGAGAACAAAACATGTCCAAATGTATAACCACATTTTAGTCACACTGTAATTTTTTAAAGGGAAAACATGTCTTCAATCCATGATATCACACCAGTCTTGACTTATACAGCCTCATCAGCTGTTACCGGGCGGATTATCTTTACAACATAGATTTGTTTGTTTTTTTTGTAACCATATAACTATCTTTTATACGTTTATATATGGAGCCAAACCATGTGTCTGAGCACTCAATTTAGTGCCTTAGGCTACTGGCTTAAGGGGTGGTAAAACTCTTGGACATTGAACGAAAGAATTTCATTAAAAAGTGGGACTCTATCTGCGTGGAAACCTCGCTGAAGATAGCAAGAGTCTCGCGGAGCAGGGAAGGGAGGGATCCGGTGCCTTTGTGTCTGGGTTTCAAGTTCACTGTTTAAAAAAGCTCTCCTTTGCTTTTCCATGCTGGAGTCCAGAGGATCATTAAATGGAAAAAAAATAAAATAAGGGGAGTCCAGGGTGCTTTCACACTCCACTTCATGGAACGTGAGACGACAACGGGGCCGTAGCGCTGGTTTCCGGGATAGCTGCCAATATGGCGTCTGGTTCTTCTTATCTCCAGCAACAAATGTTAAAGGTTTTGAAACTGTGATTGACGTTAATGTGAAACAGGCCAAACGCAGGTCGCATGCTGTCTCAAAGATCAGGTGTCAGAATTGTTTGCAGGTTTTTTTGGCTTCGCAGCATGTGCCTTTCTGTACGAGTCTTCAGCAGTGTTTAGCCCTTCAGTAACTCCACCCTTGTATATATGTATATGTGAGTATCTGTGTTGTGAACAGCCTGTTGCATCGATGTTGGCAACAGATGAAGGCGCTTGCAGGGTTGTGCATGCTTGCCTGTTGGTGGTGGTGGTGGTGGGGAGGTCAGTGGGCTAATTGCTGCATTAGCATCACCTTGGTGTTGCTGTGGTCATGATGAAGGTCAGTCTAGCCAGACTAAACAATGCTGGGAAATCACTAAAAAGTAATTTGCATTTCAGAATGACAGCAAACCTCTGGTCGCTTCTTTATAAATGTGCTCATTTTCGATTTCTCATAATTCCCTGGAGAAATTACTTTAACCGCAAAAAATCAAGACAAGAATTTGTTTGTTGCTTTTCCTATGTTGCTTGCCTCGATGCATTTCAGTTCAGTAAAATGTTAGAAAGTGAAATGAGGCAGAATTATGCATTGAAAGGAGCAGATGTTGATTTTAGGCACTAGTGTGCGGTAGTGTTTCGGTCTGGGCCAGCAGTAACAAAATACAACCCCTCCCACACACCGCACATTATGTCCTACAGTAAATGCACAATCCAAATCCAATGGTCCAAGGCCACTGTTATTATTTTGTTTCTTTGTAAAATAAATCAATGGATCAAGCCTTTTGTCATTTTGAGACGATATACATGTTCTATAATTAAACTTTGAATGAAGAAATGTGGTTTTTTCCATCCACTCCCCTACAAGTGGATTTTGCCGCTCTTTGAAGTCCATGAGACGATTTACCTTCAGCGAAGCTCCTCCTCCAAACACAAACTAGCCAATAGCATTCAACTACCCAATCAACTTTGGTTTCTTATAATGTCCATCGCAACAAACAAAGAAAAAAAAACCATAAACCCAAGGATATTTGCTATTGTGTATAATTATTTTCTCTCTCAAAATCACACGTAGCAGCATTACTCATCACAAACGAGCCTTCAGATCCGAACATCCGCCTTGTTGCTCTCAGAACACACAGACAACACAAGATAAAAAACAGGTGTGGGGAAAAAAAATAAAAATTCTCCGATATATAAAAAAAGAAAAGCATGTCTCATTTCTTCTTATAAAAAGTATCAAAATTCCTATAAAATCATATGTACAATTACACATTCACCTTCACAAACCAATTGAATACACAACAATGCAGATTATAAATAGACATCATTTGTAACACAAGGCACAGTTTACTAGTGGTGTGTGCGTGTGTGTGTGTGTGTGTGTGTGTGTGTGTGTGTGTGTGTGTGTGTGTGTGTGTGTGTGTGTGTGTGTGTGTGTGTGTGTGTATGTGTGTGTGCGAACGCTCTCTTCTTATAGCTGTTGCTCTCCAAACAGTATCTGAGCGTACACGGTTCCACTACATGATGCTTTCGGCTCTGGAATCGGCTTCACCAGATCCAGCTCCGCGTAGGTCAGGTTCTCCTCCACTATCTTCGGCTGAAGACAGAGAGAGAGAGAGAGAGAGGTATGAGAAAAGATAATGATGGGGCTATGAAGGGGAGAGGGAGTTGCTGGAAAAAGGAGGTTAAGAAAAAAAAATTATGTGGGACTCCATTAAGCTAATTACAGGGCTGAGGATGCTGCAGATTTACCGTCGGGGTAAAGACCTGGGTTTGGTAAATGGCAGCAGACTATGTGCAGGAGCCTCTCGGTCAAAGCATCATGCAGCAATTGATGCCATTAAAATGCCAAGTTACCACATATTTCATTCCAGTGACCTTATAAAATTGAACCTGGGTTATGTGGCATGCTTTATGAGTATTTTGGCACTATTTTTTAAGCAGACGTAGCTGTCAAATGGGTAGCTTTTTTATGAGTTGGTAGAAGGAGTCTACCAATAGGTCTACCAATGAGTAAAGTACTTCGGGTCCGCTCACATTACAATGTGAAAACAGAAAACCTCCATTGCGTTTGGTGTCTCAATTTCTACAACAACGGTACTTGGAGCCACTGAAGGTGCAACTTTTTGAAAAAGCTCCAAGTAGCTGTACAATAACAGCAATGGCGTCCACCGGAGTGTCATGACTACCAGTCCATATTCTCCTGGGACTTGATGGATTTGTAGTTAAGAGTCACCCATGATAGTAATCCAAGTTCGTCATCTGTCCATGTGAATGTCTGTGTACTCGCCTTGTTAATGTTTATAGCACTTTTACACGTGTGTGTGCGTGTGTGTTCTAAATGCATCGTTTTCAATGTTTCTGCTGTGTCCGTGTAAACTGACATTTTTAAATCATTCCTATGTAAACGTGAAACTTTCAGTCTTTTAAACCAGAGAGAAGTCACTTATTTCAAATCTGTACAAAAATGAAATGTGAAAATTAAAGCAAGCAACGGGATAATGATGAAGGAATGCTACTCACCAGCACTACTTTTCTTGGCTGAGGTTTTAATAGTTTGGGTTTCCGTGTTTTGTCTACAATGGGAACTGTGGGGACAAAAGTGATCGTTAAGCAAACGTGATGTCAGTGTAATTAATTATGTGAACCAGAGCTGTGAGATTTATCGCAAATTGCTTGTTTTGCAAAATCAAAATCTACCGTAACTTTAAAACTTTAATATTTCAGGAACATATTCTCGGCCAATTGCCGAAGATGCAACTTTTGGAAAATGGCTCAAAAAATGGATTTTGTGTGACTGGACTGTGGTTCAAGAGTAAAAACAGTATTTCCATTCAAGTTAAGGAAACAGCTTCATGTATTAAGGTCATATATAGAATTTGTGTGATGCCTGCATGTATTCATGTTATTTTGGAAAAGTAAATCAGACAAACACAACAGCAGACCTTTCCAACATCTTTCAGTTCAGAATGTTCTCATGAGTAATATTTACCTTTTGCTGGTATCTCTGGTGGTATCTCCTCCTGGTAGTCTCTGCTCCTTTTCTTCCGGTACCTCCTCTCCTTCTTGGGTAGAGCAGGAGACATACTGACCACACTGGTGACCGTCTCTCCTGAGCTGCAGCAGAACCACATTATAAAAGATTCAGTACATTCTGGAAGATGAAACCCAATAAAAGAACTTAAACCATGTAATAAATGTGGTTAGATTTCCTTGTAGTCTTTTTAAATTTTAAGAAATACTTTAACTGTTGAGGAATCTTGAGACAGGTGATTAAAAGAGGGAGTTTTTCATTTGAAACATTTGAGTTGTTTTTGTTTTTGATGAGATGTTAGTGAGACCCAAATCACACAAAAACAAGCCAATTTTCTCATATAATCAACGTCCTGCCAGATGTTACTATTTGACGAGAGGGTGACGTCACTGCTTCTTCTTGTGAGAAATAACGATATATGAAAACATAACGTCATCAAACCCCATTTACACAAAGACGGAGTCTGAGCACTTTTGAAAAAGTTCCACTTTGGGAGCCGTTTTTAAAAAGTTGCATTTTCAATGGCCCCGAGCGCCATTCCTGTGGAAACGGATCTCTAAAATGCAATGAAAATTTTCGGTTTTCATTCGAAAATGTTGTTGTGCAAATGGAGTGTTGAGCTTTTAGAAAATGGTTGTTTGCACACCACGGAGTCCTGGTAATGTGCACATCAGGATGGATATGTCTCACAAGAAGCAAACCAAATGTTTCCTCACGGAGGGTATTAAAGTAATAAGTTCAAAAATCGTACCTGTTCTGAGGACTTTTCACCAGGTGGTAGTTATCTGCAGAGAGGCACCACATATTAGAGCTGAAGACTGAACACATGAGTCACATTCCTGGACATTGCCGCTGACCTTTTAGCCTCTGCTTCCTCTGTATGATCTGGCAGGTTACTGTCACGGTGAACATGCACATGCACAGCAGGCCCACTGAGCAGATCAGCACGGCACACAGGTACACGTCTGAAAACACACATAACATGTCAGAATTATGCCTGTAACTTCTCCGCATGAAAACGTCTGAAAAAAAAGGGACAATTTTGAGCCACTGTAGTGTTTCTCTTTAGTTTTGCCTATTTTTGCACCACAAAGGCACACAAACACTAAAAATACCTCGACTTACCTTCAAACAAGCTCCACAGGCTTTCTTTGGCCTTGGTTGCTGGTAGGATATGCACTATGAGGGAAAAAAAGAAACACGTGAGGTCGGCTGTGGCTTCTTTCCCGTCTGATTACACGTTGGATGGACTTTAAATAAAGCCAAACGTAGGAAGAGAAGGAGTCTGAGCTGGTCTCCTCCCTCCCTGCTTGGTCGTGTCTCTGACTCACTGTCCACGAGGCTCAAGCTCTAAATGCCTCATTAACCCCAGACATCGGTGAAAATGGCTTCGGGTTATGCCTCATCCTAAACTTTAGCCTCACACTTTGGTCATCTTCTCTACAATCAGAACAAACAGACTGATTTCATGCAAAGATCAAGGAGTATCGTGTTTACCGATGAATATATTTGGTTTTAGGCTGAAGTCAATCAGAAGAAATGGCACAAAATGACAGATATGAAAGCAAACGTCGTAAACAGGGTTGAAAACCAAACTGTTCTTGTTCTGAGTTAAACAGCCAGAACCACTGAAGCTTTTTGTCAAGGCTTGTTTCCATTATCCTCACAACATAGCTTCCGTTTGCTTCAACATTGAGATGAACGTACATTTTTAAATTTTGACCCCACCTTTACCTTAATTTTCTACATGTTCTGTACTCTACAAGACAAGAAAAAAAGAGAAGATAGGTACATTTAAAAAAAAAGAAAAGAAAAACTGTAGTATTTGGTTAAAGTTGGCTAAATAAATAATATTTTCAATCCTTCTCATGGTCCTGCAGATACCATTGAAGACATTTGTTGGTGAAACATCAGACTTTATTTTTCTTTTAAATCTAAGCTCAGAGGGAAGACATTATTATACTAAAGCAACTCTTCAGTGCCTTACATGATCATGTTTTGGTCAATTCCGGTAAAAAAATAAGAGTTGTTTAAACTTGTTTGTCATGGTTCTGCTTTTATATAGTAAAATAAAAACAAAAAAACAATGGAAAATGTTTGTGTGACACTAAATAGGCCAGTAAGAATCAGGAAGAGATCATATTTGACTGAAAAGCTAATCTGAAAGATCTAATAATCAAACTCAAACATAAATATCCAAACTTTAGCTTATCACAACTACTCAGTTACTGCAAAAGTACTAATATAATTAAATAGACAATTTTTTTTTCTTCACATTTGTCAATTCTGTGATTAGTCAAAAAATTATTCACCGAGCAAATCTTGATAATGTTGATGACATTTATATGGTGTCTTTTTCTGTGTGGGCCTTCGTCAGTGCAGCAGCTGCACATGCTGGAAGATGCTGAAATGAAATAAATCTAGTGGGCTGCCTGCCATAAAACCATCTTTTATCCTCATCTGAAAAATGTCTTCTTTATACTGCGACGTCTGAATGGTTGAAGATGAGAGCTGACAACAGTGGAAACATTCTTCCCCGACTCCCCCCCCCCCCCCCCTTAATTCATCCAAAGGCACAAAGCTGCACTCAATTACTTACTGTATTCTCCACTTGTGGCTGTAAACATCAACACGCAGACACGAACCGGACTCAATAATGACCCTGTGATTGAATCAGTCGCTGCTTTAATTGACTGTATTATAAATGACGAGATAAGCACACAGTCTCTTTCTGTGTCCTAGCAAAGCTTTAAATAATCCACCCTGCAGTTTCCTCTTGTCTCTTTGCAACTTTCCCTTTAAAACTAGGCAAGTTTTCTGTACACTCTGTCCTCTTTATGAGCGTAAACACCAGCTTATGTTGCCGGCTTCTTCTTTTTATGTAATTTGTCTTCTTACATTTCTTGCAGCACAACCACCAAAGCACTGTTTTTGTGGGTTTTCATCATCATTTTTCTTTATGCTATACTTAAACCGAACCACATCCTTATACCTCGTAGAAGCAAGGCATCGCATTTGCTCCCAATCGCCCACGTGTGCTATAGAAATACCTATGGGCTCAGTTTGTTTATGCCAAGAGTAGGTCGTGTCCGCACTGTGCCGAACTGTCTGACCTCCACGAACATGTTTATTATAGCAGCAATAAGTGGAGTAATGGGGGTTTTGTGGAATCGTGGAAACACCTGGTCACCTGATGTGTTCCTGACACATGAATTCCATTAGTTCAATGTCACAGAAAGTAACGCACTTACGTGAACATAAACTCAGCTCAGGAAATAAATCTCATTTATCTCAGTTATCTGTGTTATTTGAAGTGAGGTCCCACAGGAGGATTCACACTTTTCAGACGTTGAGCTGATGTAGATCATAGATGTCGACTGCTGCTTCGTTCGGATTTTTAGCGCCTCGGTTGGTCCATCACAATCGCTCCAATACAGAACTGTAGATATCACAGGGATTGTGCATGTGCATAGAGCAAGGGTGTCAAACATAAGGCCTGTGGGACAGAACTGGACCATAAGAGTCTCCAATTTGACCACCATATCACCAAACAAATCCTAAAATTTCAAAGACAACATTCAAGTTTTTTTGACTTTTCGCTGTGTTTTGCACCAGCATGTTTCAATAAAACTGGCTTTATGTTAAGACTGCAGCCATTTTCCGTGGTAATAGTTGTTTTTTGTGTGTGAAAATATATACATTTTATACATATATACACAACAAACAAAATCTCTAAAGTTCAACTTTATTGGTTATTATGGCACTATTTTATCAGTCAGGTCCACTCAAGAAGTAATTGGACTGTTTATGTGGTGCCTGAACTGAAATGTGTTTGACTCCACTGGCCTATACTTTCAATTAAATGACCTGCTCTTTCTGTTTTATTCATGGAGTTAGCTGACTGTGAGTGAATGCAGGTCACAACTTGCACAAACTCACCGTAGGACAAATAATCACAAACAGTGACAACTACAGAAAAAGGAACCTCACACATGCATAGAGAGAACATGCAAACTTCTTATACAAAGCTTCTGTCCTTTAGATTTAGGCGGGGTGGCTACACTACATCACTGTGTGGCTCAAACTGACTTGAATAATACATCCACCACAGGGACTTACATGCAGGTGTCGACTCCCCCAACCTGCTAACCAAAGAAGGAGCTCCTTGTCATCTTCAAGTATTTGTATTTTTTCAATGCCCTAATTGCAGTATTCATCTGGAAAGTGTTAATGTAAGCTTTATTATTATTATCACAGAAACCATAATGGACCGGCACTTCCTCAGATGAAAATAGCTCTCCACATCCTCCACCGCAAAAGGTTAAGAGCCAGACACGAGCCGACTGGCCACAACGACTGCCGCTGCCGGCCTCACCTTCCTCCGCACAACTATCTCTTGTTCCTTTTCTGCTGAGTCTTTCTGGACTCCGCGTCTGCTCTACTTTCGGGGAGGGAAACTCCTTGCCGGGGCCAATGTCAACAGCTGTCAGCAGGGACCGACTGCGCTTCTGCCCGGGGCTCAGACTTGGCTGAGGACGCCACGAAAGTCGCAGCCTGAAGGAACGTTTCCATGGAAAATGCGGTGTGAAAAATGTGGGGCAGGACAGTGAAGACATTTTTTAAAAATGAAGCTTCATTGTATGGATAGTCACTAACTGCTATTAAAAAAAAGCCATGCCGAAAAAATGGCTGTGCAAAATTCTCGCTGCAAAACATTATGAGTGTCAACGTATTTTTGCTTTATTTTTTTTCAAAATGCAAAGCGAAGATGAGAAAGTAAACCTACTACTCAGATTTTAGAGAAAAAAAAGCCTAAAGTGGCTACACACCCTCCGTGTTTTTCCTGTAACTTCATTCAAATGCTATCTTGTTGAGACAGACCTTCTGTGGGAAACACTTTATCACTTCCAGGATCCACGGTTTCTCCTCACAGTTCTCAACGACATTGGTTTTTTTTACATTTTGTGATGGTTGATTACCTGGAAGCTCAGTGGCACTTTTACCCTAAACCGTTACGTATGTTATTAGAATTCAAGTAGGAAAAATTAAAAACTCATGTTTGAGCCTTGTGGTAACCTCAGCACTGTCATAAGGACTATGGTAAATGGACAAGTAGTAAGATAGTGGGAGTTCCATATTGAACATTAACGGATCTGTACAACAAGCAAATAATCGTTAAGCCAGCTTTTAAAAACATGAACAGCCCTAAGTTCTTTGTTAATGCTGAGGAGGACAATTAAAAGGCCGGTGCAGGAGGACTTGAAGGTATGCAATGGTACATAATATAAATGTAAATCTGGATTAATCTCATTAAGACCTTTAAAAATTATTTTAAAAAACAACTAAAATCGTCCCAAAAAGACACAGGGAGCCAATGCAATGCTTTTGAAACTGGTGCCTGAATTCAGGACAAGCAAGCACGAGTCATACCTGATTCAATATTTTGTGGCTTCTCACAGGTAGGCAGGAACTTCCAAGACACTGATCTGTCAAGTATTGTATGAATGCCATATGAATGAATATATTTTTGAATGCCATATATATGTGGCTTTTAGTTTAGTTTCGTTGCAGTACTAATTCCCCTACAGGGACACAAATAAAAACTGAACTGCAAGAACAATTAGAGTCTAACTCAATAACAAAACTTCTTGGGTCAACAAATCTGTCACCACTGTGAATCAAGTAGGAAAGACTGCTTCTGGATTTTTTATTGAAAGCGCAGGGATTTCACTGCAGCAACTGATACCAGTCGATGTGTCATCCGTTCCGCTGTGCGAAGGTCTCGAATGCCAGCAGAGGCACTGAAACCTCACGCGTTCTCTCTGCTCTCCATCCAAGCTTAGTGATTCGATCAGAGCCACGCCGACTTATGGGGATGGAGGATCCTTTTATCTCCAGGCCCGCGGTGACATTTCCCTTCCCTAAATCAAAAGCAGCACGTCGCTCGGGTCCACTGAGCCCACTTCTGCAGCGTCCTCAGCCAGATGAATTACATCACCAGGTTGTGGTCAGAGAAACTAGTGCTACTGGAGACACATAATTGCTCTCCGAGGACTAATAGTTATCGCCGTTTGAGTGTCCTCTATGCATTTCTGTATGTTTGAACATCCACTTGTGCTTTGAATCTGCATTTGACCTGGGTTACTTTAGAGGCACAGTTAGAGTTAAAATCTCAATCCGACATCTGCTTTAACTTCTTGGCGTTTGTACTACTATCAAAACAGTATTTGTCATTGTTTCTGTTGTGGTTGGAGAGAGAGAGCTGTTAAATCTCTGCTTTCACACCATCAAGAGCAGTGATGTCATTTTGTTGAAACCTCGCCACAAAAAAACTCAGCGTCTGCAAGATACGATGAAGCTATGGCGTTACCAATGATTGATAGCTCTGGAGGCCCATTTTTAAAGGATATGTCAAACCATTTGAGCAATAAAAAGCTCTTTCTTATACTTCATATATGCATTTATCATTCTTGAGTTTAAGTAGCAACTATTTTTTTTACTACTCCTTTATAAATGACACAGCAGACTTGCTGTTAAGAGTTCTAACTACAATAGGAGCTGTGGTTACTGAAGAATTGTGAAACATAAAGAGGTTTAGAAGATACACATCTCAATATCTCCAGCCACTTACCACCTACATAACCTATGGAAGTCCCGCTCTTCATTACTAAATGGGAACTCAAGCAATTTAACCAAAGGTCATGAATTTCAAGTTAAAACTTGTTGTTTTCAAGCTTGAGTTTACATTATTTGATAGCTTATCTACACACACAAAAACCATGAAAGATACATAATTCAACATCAATATCAAATACTGTGACGCAAATAAGCACAGACTTGAGGATTGTTGACAGTGGAAACACCAGAAGACAATTCTTTAGCCAGTTGTTGGATTACAAGAAGGTATGACCAACACACCAAATACTGTTCCTTCTTTTTGTAGGTATTGTTTTTGTTCAGCACGGAATGTTTAACCATACGTCTTTCTAATCTAATCACTGGCAGAATAAGTATGACCGTCTGTGCTCAGCACTGCCCCCAACATGAGGTAAAAATACTGATGGCCTCATGTTAGACTTACTGATCTGATGTGAAACCACACTGAAAAGTCACCAGTACGATATAAATACACATGGAATATATGTGAGGACACATAATAAAGGTTTCTACAAACAATAGTAAGAAATATTGAGAAAGCAAAAGACACGTGCTCAAGGAATAGCTCATTTTATGCTTTAGGTCTCGGCGCCTTATCTGGCAAGTCTCACTGCTATTCTGCTATTCAAACATGGATTTGGTGCCTTTTGGCACCAAAATCCATTGAATCCATTTGAATTGTACTTGAAATGAATCGCAGATTTATTGTTGAAGTGATGTAGTGAAATGTTCCCTCCGCTCATGTAGGGGTTTATTGTTTCTATGTTGGATGTGTTGCTCCTGTTCCCGAAGGACACTATGAAGAATGGTTATTAATCCTCACATAGTAGCTGGCCATTATTGTAAAAGTAAATTATTGGTTTGTTGTTCGGGGTGTTGGGGCAATTCATTGCATCCAAATAAGAGGAAGTCTACTGTGACTCTCCTCGGTTGTGTCAGTTTTAATGTAAACCTTTCAGATGCAAAGAAGTGAAAAAGAAAACAAGCCAATAAATGCAGCTCTCTCACCTCTGAGCTCTGTGGCGGCAGTGCAGTTGGACGAAGCCTTCCAGCGGGCCTGGTGCTTTTTAAACTCCTGCACCCGACACATGTAGAGCCCCCGATCTTCTTCCGACACGTTCAGAATGATCAAGTCGAAGATCTTCCCCTGCTTGACTACTGTCAGCTTGAGTTTGGGCCATGGGAAGCTCTTGGTGTAGTTGCCATAGAAACGTGCTTTCCTCATGTTGACGCGGGCGATGAGGAGCTCGTCCTCCGCCCTGTCGGTGCCCGCTGGCAAAAAGGTCCATTTAACCACCGGCAAAGCTGCATTCCGCCGTCGCTGCGACACGACGCATGTCAGGGTGATGTTCTGACCCTCCTGGGCCACCGTGAAGGGGTAGGGGGTGATGGTGACGTTGATGGACAAACTCAAATCTGGAAAGCACACAAGTTGGTTTAGAATCTGTGATTTGGAAACAATTTGGACTAATACTCCAGACCGGTCTGGAGACGACAGTGTAAATATCTTGGTCCTGATTCGGCCAAAACAACCAATTGCATTGGAACCAGGAAGTTGTTTGCGATCCTGAGATTGCTGAAACCATTTTCATTTCTTTTTCAACTGGACCCTGACTTTCACAGTGACTTTCACTGAAACCTGATGGCTTGAACATGGTGTCTGTTAGTAGAAGTGATGCATGACTGACTCCTGATAACAAAGGCACTGGGACAAAAAAAAAAAAGCCCAAACCCATTCTGTGAAACCCACACGGCACGGGACTCAACAGGAAGTTTGTTGTTGTTCAACCACTTGTCTTCCCACTCTCGGCGTTGGCCCTGCTGTTTTTGGCAACGCTGTAGACATACGTGGGCCACATATTGAGGAACCGACTTTATTGCAGCATATGTCGCATGGTAATGTGTAACACATCTGCTTTTTCAAGCTTCGGGCAGTTTCATCATCCACACTTTCCACTGTCACAAAAGCAGACACTTTCAGCACAAATCACAGGGTCCTTTAACGTTTTTAAATTTGGGGTTTGATTAACAAAAAAAATTAAACAATACAAGTATAGCGCAGAGCAGGAAAAGTGCTGCTGGTCATCTAAAGTGCCATGAATTACCATGAAGGTGAAACTGCAATGCTTAGATTTCCTTTCAAACATCTGCAGGAAAAACACAGATTTTCACTTCAGGATTCCCTCTCATCTGTGCAAACATGTGTCACATTGGAAAACAGGTTATTAACTTTCCCAAATCCATTTAGAACTGCAGGGAACTCAAGAAGCAAGATCATTACCTTCTTCATTTACCTACATTACTTCTCAACATCTCTTCAAATATCTTCCCAACATCGTTTGTTGGACTATTTCTGCAAAACCAAGTTATCTCAGCCCCATCCTTTCTTCTTTTTGTTTGCTCCAGAGCAAAATAATCTTTTCCTACCTCCAAACAGCACTTGGGTCAGGAGAGCGAAGACCACAGAGGAGATCTTCATTTTCCACGACTGCAGCCTCCATAAACTCCTAGTTAAATGCCCCTGAAGAAAAGAAGCCTCAAGCTTCCTCCTCCTCCTCCTCCTCCTCCTCCTCCTCCACCTCCTCCTCCTCCTCCTCCTCCTCCTCTTCTGTTTTCTCTCCCCAGCTGAGGAGTGAAATATGAAACATTGGAGGCTCTGTTTCCACTCAGAACCTCCCTCTGACCCTCCCCCAGCTCCTGTCATCCCCAGCAGAAGCCCAGTTTACACACACACACACACACACACACACACACACACACACACACACACACACACACACACACACACACACACACACACACACACACACACACACACACACACACACACACACACACACACACACACACACACACGCACACACGAACACACACGTAAAGGTGACTGAAACAAACAGGTGATCACACACACACACACACACACACACACACACACACACACACACACACACACACACACACACACACACACACACACACACACACACATACATACATACATACCACCTCTGGCTCTGGTGGGAAATGTGACTTCCTGGGCAGGATGGAGGCGTGGGCGCGGGCTGTGTGTGTTGTTGAGATTGACGCCGAGCAAATCACACTTCCAGCTGTGTGTGTGTGTGTGTGTGTGTGTGTGTGTGTGTGTGTGGGGGGCAGACCTCAGTCAGGGTTTTTATTTTGGAACACACACACACACATGCTGACACAGTGGGAAGGAGGGGATGGGGGCGAGGGGGATGGTTGCAATCTGTGTCTCAGTGTTTCAAGTGAGACCATGCAAAATAATTGTGTCTGAATTTCTTTGCTTCATTCAACAAAATGCATTAAATGATCCCTCTGATCAATTGCGAGTCCAATCAGGTCGTCATTTATCCCCGATGGATATGAATTTAAACCATTTTTTTGTGTGCAGCTGTCTTGAACAATACTACCAACTTTATAAACTGACCATTGCCCGGAAACTGTAGATCTGACTATGAAGTCTCCTGAATAACTTTTTAAAAACTTTCCATGTCAGGATATTCTCAGAAAACCATCTTCCCTTTTTCCTTGGAATGTGAACTCACTCACATTACCTGCCTTCTTAAAAGACCTGGTTGTGACTTCTTCTTTACACTGCACTGTCGTGCTGCACTTGTAAAACTCTTTGTACTTTTGTATTTTTCAAGCAAAAATTCTTCTAACAGCGCCCATTATGTCTCGACTCCTTTAGCAATGTCCCACAGCGGATCTTTGTGCAGCCAGTTTGGGGTGTGGAACACTTTGTAGGCTTTAATCAAATTCCACAAAGTAGCACTGCAGAGATCTGAGATAGTTCTGATATACAGATAAAAAGGGGACTTGCCGGGCCTCCAAAATGCTTCTAGTCTGTCGACGGATTAGAAAAGGTAAATGTTCCCGCGAGACAATCCTGCTTTCGCAAACCCAGCTTCATAGTTCAACGTCCATTCTTACGGACGCTGGAAGATAAAAAGCCACATCAGCAACATCGAGCACAACAGTATATGCCTACAAAATGTTGGTCCTTTATTTATCCCTTTCACCTGTCTTGACCTGCATTTTTTCAAAAATATATAATCAAGCTAAATTCTGTAAAGCAGTTTGGCTAAATCGTACCAACCTATACGGCTTACTGTAATACGAAACGTAGCCCGACATCTGCTGCAGGGGTCCACGAGCTTAACGATTCCATGAGTTTATCACAGTTGTGATTTGTGATAACTGTGACTCTTTGGATTTTAAACTCTTATCCAAGATGAATAGCTTGTTGCTCAGAGTTCTGTTCCATTAAAGAGGTAGCATACCAAGCTGGGTCTGTTTCTTTTACTGGAGCAACGTATTGATGTTGGGGAACCAAAACAATAAAACTCAGAAGCAATAAAACTTTAGAAAACAGATGACCGATGCTAAAAAACCAGGCAGAACTGACAGAAACTGAACAGTGATACTTCTGAGATAATTCAGTGACTCTCTTTCAGATCAGCTGCATGAACAATCAGTTAATAAATATGTTTTCTACATCGCTCAAAAATAATACAGGTCCATACACGGATGCACAAATGACTGCATTACATCATGTTTTACTGCAGCTTTCATCTGGATAAGCGTTTCAGTGCAACTGTGCAGTCAAGAGTAGAACTTCAGCAACGACTCCATCTGTTCGGTATTATTCTGTGATTGCATATTGAGTTACTAGGATATTAGGGAGGGCTTTTATTTGGTTCTTCCTCAACCCTGGTCTGTGGACTGGAAAAGGCCGTTTCAAAAAGTTGGCAATGGATTCGCACTCCCAATTTGGATGATATAGATCATATGGTGCGGGTAGGATTCTGGGCCAAAGTGCAGCATGAAGAGTCTGAGCAAACGGTAAGCTAAAACAGTATATTAGACAGTGAAAGGTGAGGGTGTTTGTCCATTGTGTGATTTGCATGGGCTTATAGTCACTTTAAATAACAAAAACTTTAATTCATGTCTTTATTTTTGGAGCCAAAAGAATTATAACATGATGAATATTCCCAATTTAATCAAACGCTTTTCAGCAAAGCTTTAATAAGTTGAACCTTTCAAAGAATATGTGTAATTTCAACATTTTGATGATGGGTCTCACTGCATAATGCGCCGGAAAATCCAGGGAGTGTCTCCCCTTTGACCATATTTTCTCTTTAATTTTGACTTAGTAAAAATTGCACACAAAAAGACAGACTTGATTTTGCTTCACATTGCTTTTCCAAATATACTGAAATCTCTTACCAAAGCCTGTGACTCCACATTTTTATCATTTCACCCTTTAGCTTTAGTCGTGAGAGACTTGGGAACAGCATCTGCTTTTATTGAAAAAAAATTTAAGTTAATGTCCTTCCCATGGGCCAAAATAGGCACATTGACACACATGATAGCATGAAACCATGAAACCAAGACATTATGTTGTGTTTTTTAAGGAATCTGTCACACGGGAGATCATTTTGCCATTTCTGATGAAAGCAGCAATTTCTTTATATCGATCACTTGTTATTGGTTCTGACAGTCTGTGAAGGCAACTCATGGGCGATCAGATCATGTGGTGCAGGGAGCCCTGAAGCTTGCTGGAGGTGAACGTTGCCTCCTTGTGGAAAAAGACACCAACTGCTTTTGAAACTTTTTGCTGAGTGGTCATAATTCTTTGTGTGTCAGTAGAGCATGTGGAAGAGAGTGAGTGAGTGAAAACACAAATACACCCAGAAGGCCAAAATGTGTTTTATTGAGCTCCACAGACCAAACAGTTGTCCAATATGACCAATACTTTTGATGGCGAGTGGCCGTGATGATGCGTGTTGCCAGGTCGACTTGATTCCAGTTTGGTCCTGATGTTTGAGCGACAGAACGTGAGAAGGCGACGGGCAGCCTGGCCGACCTTTCGCCCGGTTGCCACTTCTGCAGGATCCCACAAGTCACAGCGCCTGACCTTTACCACCGCGCGGCACTCGACACCGCCGTCACGAGACGTTCTGATTGGCTGAGGAGGCAGCGAGCGAGCCACTGAGGCTGTGGTTGAGAGTAAATAAAGGTTGTGGGAACCTGAAGCTTTTAATAGAAACACATGACCTTAAACTCTACGATTTGATGTGTGTTGTTTTTTGTTTTTATTTATTGCTTACATTTACCTTTGATAGTTTCCTCCATGCCATTTGTTGTCTTGTTGCTTCGAGGAAGGATGGAGAAATAAATTGAAAGTTGCTCTAATGTGACCTTGTTGCTCTCTTCCTGATGATGCAGATCATCACGAGAATGAACACAGCCACGAGGAACAGGCCGACCCCGCCTCCGATCAGAACGTACCTAATGTCTGGAAGGAAAACAACCAAGCGGGCGTCAGACCGGCAACAACAAACACGGAGCAAGGCAACACCTGGGCGTGGGTTTGGGAAATGCCAGCTCATGTTCACCCCCCAATTCGTGAGACGAGGTTTGATTTCACAACTTGTTTACTTGGAAGTGGTCTCATACTCCTTTCTGCAAAGTTTAACTGCGTCACCGGTTTGCGGTTTCAATCGAGAACATCGAGGAAATCAGGGGGTTACTGATGGTGAGGGGCAGCCGACATGGTAATTCAACCGGTGAAACCGAGACACGGGCAGTTTTCACGAGAAGAATCGGCAAAAGGTGCATCAAACATCTAAAGATGCATAAATGTATCTGGTGAAAGCAGAAGCACAGTTTACACGACATCATTTTCAGGTGAAAAGGGGAAACTTTTGCATCATTTTGGGTGTTTGTTCACACGACAATGACGCTCGGTGTCACTTTTTAGCATATTGTTTTCTTTGTGCATGTGTGTGTAGTTTTATGATAAAAACAGCCTCCATTGTTTTCAAAACGATGTTGTTTAAACGTGATACTTTTATGGAATCAAGACAAAAATGATGCATTTACACTTGAAATGTGATGTAAACGAGGCTTAGGATTTGCTGTTTTTTCACCCCAAATTTGATTTCCTATTACTTTGAATAATTTGCACACTACTTTATGAAGTTTTCTTTATAGAAACCTGTCTCGACTTGTTTTTCTTGAAGAGTTTTTTTTTCAGTTGTGGTCAAATACAGATCTCACCACAAAAAATCCCCATTGAGTTTTTGTTTACTCACCTTGATCTTCTTCGGCATCTTGTGCCTTTACAGACATCAGCAGACTTTCTGAATTAACAAAAAAAAAAAAAAAAAGCTGATTTATTTTTATAGGTCACAGAAGCTTTTCAGGCCAACAGGAAGGATGTGAAGTTGCATTGTGCCTCGTTTGATCAGATACGGTGGAGTACCATTGTAGTGCTCTCCACTCAAAAAACAAATCACACAAATACTAATTGGTGTGAAGCGATGTGACCAAGCAAACCAAACACTGCACTGTTTCTATTTTAACACTGCAAAATCAAACTATATAGTTTACTTATGAGGCTGAAATCATAGTTATCAGTCAGTAATTGTTTTTCTTGAGTTTGAGCATTTTGAGCCAGACTTTGTTTCCAGAGGCCAGAATAGGTGCAGTCAGAGGGGAAGTATGGCTGCCGCAGCAACATTCATGCTCAGCAGTCGTTCACTTTGAACCCACGAGACACAAAAATACCCCTGGCAGGTGTGGCTTGCAAAATTAGGAATAGGAACAACAATCAGTGCGTTTTCAAGAGAAAAGAAAAGGCCAGAATAATTTAAGACAAACAGGAGTTTGATCTCTGCAGAACTGCTGCAATGGTTTCTGTGTGTGTCCATTAGCCTGCAGTAATTTCAGCTTAACACATGTAGAGTGAGGGAGATAAGATTTCCTGTGTCCAGAGAGCGACCTGTTATGTAATGACTCACTGAGGCTTTTGACCCAAGCAAGGGGTCTTACAGCGTGAAAGTAGCACTCAAACATACAGCTGCATTTAAAATGAAAACAGAAGAAATTACAAAAAAACGGTCAATCATGAAAGGAATCTGATGAATTTCAAAAACTATCAACACAGGTAAAAAGTTAAGAGAAATGTTTAGTTATTTGTGAATGACTACTTGAAAAAAGTTCAATGCACTCACCAGCGACGAGGACAGCGCTGATAAAAGCTAGAAAATACCCAAGTTTCTCACACACTCTCATGTCTCTTGCTGTTTGTGGGGAGTTGCATTCTCAGCCTCTCGTGTGCGACTTCCTGAGCTTGCAGGTTTTAAAATGTTGCTGATTAAAAGATAAAACATCTGACTTTTGGTTAAATGTTGGGCAGTCTGATATTTAAAAAGAAATACAAGTGCAAAAATAGTTTTGCAGTTTTTGTCTTTTTTTTAAAATTAATTAGTTACATGACAGTGTAACTTAGTACTTACTGCACACTTTTTTTTTATTTTTTTATATGGTACTGCATTTTGAAAATGTATTTCTTAAGTTAAAAAAGGACTTATTATTGCTCACCCTTCTGTGTGCTTATAACCCTGCTCAGAGCAGAATATTGTAATTGTTACACAATACCCCTCTGTGTGTGTGAAATTTCTTAGTAACTTACTTACTCGTCTCAAAAATATTATTGAAACAAACTGGAGGGTATACTACAACAAACTATTTATATGTCTCAATTATGGCACATAACATTCTTAATGTGAGGTTCAAGTGTAACATTAAGAATATTAAGAATGTGCCAGAATGATGGAAATCTTATATTAGTAACACATTAAGCCCATTTGTAAATAGAGCAATAGGTAGCAAAGCCACTATGTCAGGCTACAAAAAAGGACTGTTTGGCAGAAATACAAAATTTACTACAAATAAAAGTGTATTCATTGTTGTATAGTTTCTGTAAAAAACAGAACCTTAACTTTGAATATTAAAAGGTTTGTATGGTCCTTCTGAAACTATGATAAACACATTTTGAGTAGGGCCTCATTTATACAATTTTTCATGAAATACATGTGTGATTATCCCTGTGTTATTTGTGTTTTCTAACCATTTACCAAAATTGATTCAACAACATTGACACTTCTGTCGATTAAACATATCAGAACTTCAAAATCTCCTCTACGGATCAACAATAAGTGGTATGGCGCTGACAAGAATCATTGGAGAGATTAGTCGGCCAGATGTTGCCACAGCTGAAATAATGTGTCCCAGATTTATTACTGCCAGCAAAATATCACAGGTCAAGGTCTCCTGTCCAACTAAATCAGTGAGATACCAGTGGTCTTATACGATGGACGTATCAGGAAGTCAAAAGAGAGTTAATCCACGTTTAACGCGTCGATGTAATCATGTGATCTTGATGTTTCGGCATTCACAGCATCCTAACGCTCTGGTTTCAATGGTCCGCCACCTGCCATATCAGCCCTCAAGGGTATCAGTTATTGGCCTGCTGTCATCACCCCTCCTGCACAAGGCCAATAATATGACAGCCGGGCGAGTTGTTGTGTCTGTGTAGTAAGAAAAACACAACAAAACAAGTTCACTGCCTATAGGAAAAATAACATATACCTTCATTTTTAATCAACATCTGTGCTACATTTATTAGTGCTCATTCACAGGAGTTGGTAATTCAACTTAATAGTTTCCATTATATCAATGTAGAAACAGTCAACAAACAGACTCCAAGCATAAAGTGACAGGTTTAACAGTTTAACAGAGACTTACAATTAAGAAAAACTGGACACACGAGTCAAAAAATAAGTGCATACATAACTCTGAATTACACATCTCTGACAGAATATTAGACCATGTTTTAAAAAAGAAAAAAAAATGTCCCCCTCTACGTTCAACAAAATTCAAATGTTAATTTACACGGACCGCATATACACCTGGCTTAGAGCTACTATGATCATACCAATCCTGTCGGGGGCAGTGCAACAAGCACTAGCCAATCAGAGTCCTGAAAAAAAAAACCACCAAGTCACAAATGGCTTGAGTCATTTCCTCTTTTCTTAGCCCATGGTTCGTTTGTTTGGACCCATAAAGAAGTGGAAAATATATAACAGAAAATGGAAAAAACAAGCGCTGCTTTTCATGGCATCCAGATGAAGCTGCCTTCGCATATTGTGAAGTAAATCATATTATACTATATTCTATCCCAATATGTTGAAAAGAAGCCCAAGTGGGTGAAAACCTGCCCAATCTGTGTCTCCTATTGTCCTGTGCCAGTTCATTTCACCATGTGCATCATATTTTTACAATTACAATTCATTAAATATAAAGAAAATATGAAAATAGGTTTACAATTATTTGCACATCACTGATGCATAATTTTCTGTCCATACTTTTCTGGAAAAACGTTTAGATAAAAGAATTTCTATCCTTCACAGATCAAGGGTCATGCATTTGGAATGTGTTATTAGTGTACATTAACATCCCCCCCACACACACAAAAAAAAGAAATCGGGTACCACACATCAGCCGACATGTGTGGGGTTTGACAGATTGTGTTGCGTGTGCACAGAGAAGTCTGTAGTGGGGCAGGCTTCTACCTCATGAAATACAACATGGCAAAAAATAGACCGGCTTAAAAATGGCACCTTGATGGAGCGCAGCTCTGTGGATGCTGTGATCTCATGTTCTCAATACTCATTGTCCAGGTGAGGAACTGTTAATTCTAATACGGAATGTATGCAAACAACTATCAGCTTATTTTTCCATCTACGTTGGCAAATGAAATTGTCATTCCCAGCATGCGATCGCATTCGCCGACTCCATCTGACTCGTAAGAGCCAAACAAGTCAACAAAACGCCCCCTCCATTTCTATGTAATCTCTCAGCAACAACAGCTGCTAAAACCCGAGTGTCCAGTCAGTCACACCGGGCCACCATGGGGCCTTGTAAACAGAGCTTGAGCAACTAGGGAGAGCTCAGCTCTTCCACGGAACAATTGTTGGGTAGACGTCTCCCTCTCCAGCTCCCAGTCTTGCCTTTGGTGACTGTACAGGCAGACTGGATTTATGGGATGCAATGTGTTGTCACTCTGATTCATCTTAAAGTTTACCATACTTGTAACCGTGTAAAGTTCCAATCTGTATTATTCCAACAGATCAATGGTCCCTCTGAAGGTATCAGTCAAAAGAAAACCCGTGTGGGAACCTATCAGGCCTCATTGCTTGCTTACCAAAATAACCAATGACAGCGTCTATTTCATCCTACTGCCCCGTCTTGCCCTGCCACTTGACACCCGCCGGTTATTCCAATGCGAGCCAGCGAGCTGGGACCTCTGTTGCTGCTCAGTTTGGCCACACAGGGTTGCGCGTCTATTTTGGTAGCTCCTGAGTCCGCTATCAGGAGCCTGGCCACACCAGTGCTTTAGAACACAGGGCTGAAATCTTGACTCACTTTGGTGAGTTTTCCTTGTTGTACTAGTTTTACTTCAGTTTGACTAGTTACAAACCAGAATATATTTTGTAACCAGGGCTTACCACACAGGATGTTTGGACTCAGGATTGTTTGACACCAGATTCCGGGTCTGGATCCTCCACTCAAGATGAAAGGTCTGTCACAAAGGTGAGGAAATGTTGTGTATTTCTACACTGAACACAGAGAAAGCTCAAAACAGCAGATTATAAGATTGAGTTTTAAACTAAACATGAAAGCTCAAATATTTGTTCGTATTTGTGTTGTTTTGTTACCATGAAATAAAATAATGTGTAATTCTATAATGTAGGCTGACTTTCACACTTTTATGAAAGATACTTTCTAGTGATTGCAGGGTTATACAGTGTAGTTGGCTCAGTTTTTCTAAGGGTATAAATACACAAGCAGATGCTGGGAAAGTACCGCAGTTGCTAACTGATCTCTGGTTATAAGAGCTGGAAGATAGTTGGCCATTAACGTGTCCCGCAAAGCCAACGCATTCTGTAGGTCAAGTTTAAGATACAGTAAAATCACTCACTTCGCAGTACTTTATTGATTACATTTAAGAGATAATATCAACATCATGATAATTCTTCATGTTGTTTGTTGTAAATGTATCTACTGTTTGTCAATTCAGTTCTCGACAACTGACTTTCAACCAAATTCAGTTTTCATGTAAACTCACGTTCAATCACTAATTTGCGAAATTATCTATATTTACATTTTGTCTCAAGTGGCCTCATCTTCTTATAAGGAGAGTGATGTTGTGTGGATGGTTGAAGACTTGAGTTATGTGTCAGTGGCTATGCTCCCAGGTCAGACCATATAAATGGGTTAATGAGCTATTCTAAGACCTCACCCAGATAGCTAAAGTGAGCTACAGTACGGCAGCTGTTGTTGAACTGCATTTCAACTCGAGATGATTTACTTATATTTCCTGTACTTTGTGCTGTAAATTTTTCTGATGAGAATACTGCTAAACAGCTTTGTAGGTTTTCATCTCAAACAATTTTCGTGTTGGATTCAGTGTAAGCATATAATGCGTCGATATTTGCATTGTTTATGTCAGTATTCACTCATCTTCTTCCTATTGATACAACAGAGGTTGCTCTCACCAACGGGCAAAATGCTTACTGCTCACAGTTTAAGGCACCACTGCTTAAAATAGCAAAGCACATGGTATGAAGTGTTTGTCTACTGCCTGCACAGTGATGGCATGGTCGGAGGCGGCACATGTCATGTACAGAAAGGTCATCTGTGCAACCACAGAGCTTAAAACCATTTATAGTAACAATGTCAATAAAACAATTTTCATTCAATTTTCTCATTGTACAAATGAGACAATGACAGATTGTGTGACTAAGCACTGTTTGCAAAACAAAACATTGAAACTCTCTGGCTTTCATTTTCAGGAAAGTCCCTTCACTGCTCTCACGTTCACCTGAATTGGGAGAAAACTAACGGATCTACTGGGTTGCAGCCACAAAGAAGTGGAGACTGGTGATGACAAGACTGAAAGACTCTTGTTGACATCATGAGCTGTGTGGAAAAGCGACACGTGAGCCATCGGGTGGGGAGCATGCTCCACCATCGCTTCCCTAATGGATTTACCGACTTGTTCATGGACGAAACGGACCGAGAGGTCAGCACTCTCACTGACCGGGCCTTTCGAAGTCTGTGCGTTGGAGATGACGCTGTTTACAACGATGACTTCTTGTATGGATACTCACCTTTCAGCTGCCACAAACCTTTGGTTGGGGAGCCTCTTAAAAAGACTCACCACCGGGACGCTAAGAAACACGGGCAAAGTAAGAATGACAAAAGCGACACACAGCCATGGAAACAACAGCAAAAGAAGAATATATCACAGATGTCTTCATTCCTGAAGGCATTGAGCGCCACGGGGGAAAGCTGTGAGGGGATGTTAATTAAAAATGGAGGTATGACTGATTCCAATGGGGAATCGTGGGATAAGTCAGCGCTTCGAAGCATCCAAAGAGAGTTATCAGAATTCTCCTCAGATTACCACACCACTCTCACAGATAGAGATTACAAAAACCAACATCGACATCAATCCAGTGATGGTTCATCAAACAAAATGAGAAAAGATGCTGGTCTTCCCTCAGGAAAATCCACAAAGACGAAAAATAGCAAAACCAGCGTTAAACTAAGAAAACTTAACATTAAGAACTTTTTCCTCCACAGCGAGTTCAGTCCATTTCAGTCATGGACAGATTTTAATCGGTTCCCGTTTAGCCAGGAAGACACCGTCACCTCCGTTCTCCCAGCAGATAATATCCCCAAATGGTACGATTTACCATTTTATAAGGAGCTAACTGAGGCACACAGAAAAGACATTCTGGAGAAAGAGGAGGTACAGCTTTGTCAGAAAGCAGCAGTTGAGCCGCCTCCTCCTCCTCCTCCTCCTCCCTCAGTTTTGTCTCCCCCTAAACCCACCCCTCCCCCTCCACCACCCAAAGTCCTTCCAAAGCCCTCTGCTACTCAGGCTGAGAAGAGGTGCACATCGGAAGGAGGAGATGTAAGTGCTGCCCCCTGGAGGCGAAACAAGTCCAGGGCTACAAGTACTGTACCGGGCAATCTGCCTGGGATGCCGCTTCAGGACAACATTTCAAAAACACTGGATGAAAGCCTTCTGTTGATCAAAAAAGAAGCTAAATCGGTGGAGGTGAAAGCAATTGAGGAAGTCAGTTCTTTAGCTTCAACTCCATTTAGCATCTGTCAACTGATGACCCCTCTTATTCCCTCCAGACAGCCAACAGAAACATCTGAAATCCTCCAAGGATTCTTCTCTCCTTTGGCGCTTGACCTTCCACTCAGACCACAATCTGAGGCCAAAGTAACCCCTGAACCTCCAGTCAAGCGAGACAACTACAAAGCGTTGGCCTCCAGCATCCTCTTTAACCTTAAAGACAACAGGAAAAGGGTAAAGAGCCGATACAGCCCACCTAAATTCAAAACTTTAGAGTTGCTCGAGAGCGGTGCCCCATCTCCACAGTCAGATCATGTGAAATCCACCCACACCGGGTCTGAAGGAAATGCATCTGGCTTAAGTACACCTGCCATTAAAGAGGGGACAACCGTTTTTAGTCCTATTGTGGAACCTGTCTCATCTCCAAATGTTGATCTTACAAAGCCTGATGCTAACAAGCCTCTATCAGCTGATTATTTGTTATCAAACCTCTTGCAGACTAAGAAAGACTCTTCAGGCAACAGTGCTCTTGGAGAAGAGAGCCCCATTTCCCCTTTCATGCATTCAAAGAAGAACAAGAGCCCCATGGCGAAAAAACAAAACTACCCATCTCTAAATTTATACAAGAAAGCAAATCCTGTTGACAATGACACTACTTATCTTCAAGTCCCCCTGAGCATCAGTTCTCCTGCACAAAAAGATCCATCACCTAAGGCAAATGACGTTTCACCACCGACACTAAACAAAGATCCTGCTCCAAAAGCACTGCCAACCAGTGCAGGGCTGTCACCAAATACTTTAAGTGTCAACAAAGATTGTTCACCTGCAAGATCACCTCGCGTGCTTGACAAAGAGGGACAGTCATTAGTAGGGAATACACACCAGAATGTACCGGACAAAACAAAGTGGCCTGTGAAAGATTCAAAGGAAAAAGACTTTGGAGTACAATCGCAAACCAAGGAGAGAGAGATTAGTGGCCAAACCAGAAGCACGATGGATGTTATCAGAGCAGCAAGGGAGGCGATTAATGCGGCCAAAAGTAAAGCCCGATCAGAAAGTATCAATAAGCCTATGTCAGAAATAAAAGACCTGGAACAAAAAGTCATGGATGAGAATGTTTCAGTAGAATTGTTCAGCAACAAGGGAGTGTCAACATGGGAGAGTTCGGCACCAGAAAACAACTTTTCTCACAATAAATGTGACTCGACTCTGTCTAGCTGGAATAGCAATGTCAAAAAAGAGCCGCCACCAGTTCCAAAGAGAAATTTTGCTAAATCTGATATTCAATTTGCTCTCGACAAACAGCAAACAAATGTTGACAGAGTTTCCAATGGTGACTTAGGGGATGCAAAAATAGATTTACCTTCAAATGAAAATAAATCAGTGAAGAAACCAAACAAGCACAAGCATTTATTCTCAGCCAGACAGAACAATTACATAAAACATCAGCGATATGCCGTGGCAGATGATGTAGGAGAGGACAAGGAAGGTAATTTGAATGGGAACACTGGAATAGAGATGGATGGCAATGGTACGTCACTGAAGGATGTGAGAGATAGTGAGCACATCATTAATGATCTGCTTGAGAAAGCAAGGCTTGGTGATCGCGTTACTGAAAATGTGAAGCACAAACTGGCAGCGATCAATATCGAAGAGGCAAAAGCTAAAAACGATCTGATCTCGAGAGAGCTTCGGAATATCAAGAGAGGTATGTTGTCAATGAGGGGAAGCACGACGTCGAAGAGAGAAATGTTAATAAAGAAAGAGCAGGAGCAGAGCAAGCATGACGGTTTCTTGAGGTTGGACAGCAATGTCATTGTAAACAAAGCGGTCATAAATGACAACTACGACAAAGCTAAAATGGCCCTGGAAGAAGTCATCTCAGAAAGGGAGAAAAGAAAGAATCACTCCACAGAACATGACGAAAGTTTTGACGAGAGCATCAGTGAGGAAAGTTATGTAACGAGGATACAGCAAGGCAAAAAAGCTTTTATTGACTCTATGGCTGATGTTAGCGACAAACAGAGTGATTTAAAAGATAGATTAGTTGATCTGAGAGACCATAATCAAATGAGACAGATTCTGTCACAAACTGAGCCTCCAGTTGGTGAGACTCACAGAGCTGATGGACGGATCGCCCTTCCTGGCATGAATAAAAGAGGGACTGAGCTCGACGCACTCTTAAAAGCCAAACCAAAGTCTGTGAACGGTGTTCCTAGCTATGTGACAGCGACACAGATATCTGATGAGAATTGTGAATATCCGATGAACGAATCTGACTACAAGAAGACGGATATTCCTCCGATTCCTCCCCGGAGTAAAAAGGGAGGTCGTGGGATTGGTGAACGTGCAACGATGGAGAGTGATGCTGTTGATGAAGGCGTCCCTAACAAACATAAAGAACATGAAGATTGCAGTGTGAATTTAGACAACACGTGGACGATCTCAGGAATCCAACAATTTGAAGAAGCTCTACCTTGTCAAAGTGAAACCGCTTCTTATCCTGAAAACTGGAATCTGGTAAATCATCCAAAATCAGATGAGGCCAGTTTGAATTCAAGTTACACACCATCTGAAAATACACCCTGTTTATCACCAGAGATCAGAGCAAATGAAAACAGAGCGAACACCTTCCAGATATACAGTCCCACAAGTGAAGCCTCGTCTGAAAACAGCAGTACTAAAGTACAGGAAACATGCAAGGTGAAGCGAAAAGCACCCTTAAAACCAGAGCACTCAACTATGGCAGAAAACAGCCTCCAGACTTCAGTAGCAGACGAGCAAAACAAAATAAGCAGAACAGGTGAGGACGTCATTGTGGAAGGAGAAGGTCTTAATGAAGCTCCCAGACACATAATATCACCTTTGCTGCTTGTCAATGGCCTCAGCATCAATCAGAGTCCACCTGATCAAGCCAGCTTGTCTTCAAAGTCCTCATATTTTTCTGTGGAGAGTGCATTGCAAAGAAATATCGAGACAGAGTCCAATGTTTACCACTCACTGGAGAACCTGACCGGGGAGCTGGAACAGGTCGACGAAGCAGTGGAGGATGTTCCACAAAACACAAAACGAGACTCAGAAAGAGCCGACCTGGAATATTACTCTTTGAGTGATCATGAAAGTGAGACTGAAGTTGTGCGACGTCCAATAAAATTGCCTCAAAAAGAGCCAGATGTACCACAAATAGATACCAGGAATAAGGACGATCCAAGTTCAGTTCAAGATGAAAACAGTTCAACCATAACTACACTCTCTAATACCTTTTCTCCACCCTTTGGGATCCCTGCTCTATTTAAAGTCAAAGATAACACTTTCACTAATAAATTGAAGAAGACAATGCAACCCTGGTCACCAAGAGGGAGTTTAAGTTGTACAGACAAGGTGGAGGAGGAGGAGTCACCTCAAGTAAAAGGAAATCCAGAGTTCCTGCTGGTTCATGAAAATCCCAGTGGTACTAGTACTTTAAATCTACCTGAAATCATTATACCTGAAGAGATTAGATCCAACCCATTCCCACCCCTGCTGGCCTCACCTTCAAATCTCCAGGAAAAGACAAAGAACCCTGATTTCGGATGTTTACTCACTGTCCCACAAGAAGAAGATAGATGTTCTGGAGTAAGTCCATTATCTGAAGGTGTGGAGAGTTTAGCAACCAGTGCAGCCGACACGGCCGATGAGATGGTGATGACAAAGGTTCTCAGTGAACGTTCAGGGTCTACCTGCAGCGGTAATGACAGCCAGAGTGGGCTAACCAAGCCGCCGGCTGTCTTGCCCAAATCTGAGAAGGCAGTGTTAAAAGCCATTAAGCTGGCAAACAGAAGGATGAAGAAGGAGGAAGCCCAGAAGTCATCTCAGAAGTCGTCTCAGAGCAGTGGCAAACATAGAGCCGATAAAAACAAGAGTGATAAATCTGACCACAAAAGCAGCAGCAGCAGCGGTAAGAGTGGCCGGAGCGGTGAGAAGAAACACAGGGAGAACACAGAAGCGAATCGCCACCACGATGAGACTCACAGAAATGAGGAACTTCAGAGCAATGAGGAAAACCGTCACCACAACCAATTGGAAATGATCCGCAAGACTCGGAGACAGAGTTACGATTCGATGATGATCAACAGCCAGCAAGGGGAGGGACGCCTTGGCATGGCGTCTGAACGGCAGGGACGCAGCAGCAACCGGCACATTCGGGAAAAGCCTGAGCCGAGACATTACAGCAGTGACCGGATCATTAGTAACGTACCAGTGTACAAATCTCAAGTCAGTGAGCAACCCTCCTCTGACAGGCCCTTCCACCGAACGCAGAGCATCGACAGGTATACCAGAGATAAAACAGAGCGCAGGTTCAGTGCCGACATGTCCGTCAACGAAAAGCTTGACCCCAGGACCCAGCGAATTGAAAAATCCATCAGGGATGAATTTCAACAGAGAGGCAGAGCCAGAGACAAGGCCAGCAGAGAAAACCCGCTGAGGAGAAGCCACAGCATTGACGCCTACAGCACCGAATTACCTCATCCCCCGTCCCTCTCCCGCCAGTCGAGCTACACCAGCCAGCTGTCGCGCCAGTCCAGCATCGAGCACGCCATCGTGCAGTCCTTCCCGCTCACCCAACGCAAGCTCCTCCAGGATCCGGACTCAGGGCAGTACTTCTTTGTTGACATGCCCGTGCAAGTCAAGACCAAAACCTTCTTTGATCCTGAAACGGGAAGCTATGTGCAGCTGCCCGTCCAGCCACCGGAAGGCGCCATTCCTCAGGCCTCCCCCATGGAGGTCTTGAGCCCACCTATGGTTCTGTATCGCAGCTTTGTCCCAGTGCCTCTGTCCCCCATGGCTCAGAAAGCTGCCATTCAGGCACCTTGTATGGAAGCAAACCAGTTTGAGCAGAGGCACCTAGAAAGGTCGCGGCAAATGCATTGTAAGGAGGGGCAGCCATATTTAGAGCCTGTGTACGCTCAGCATGACCTCATGTTAGGAGAGTTTATGGGCACTGAGGAGTTGGATTGCCCCAGGTGATAGGAAGAAAGATTTAAAATAAAATCCACCTTGCCCTATAGCTCTTTATTTCTCTTCTTCTTGAAATTGGGATGTGTGTTGCATTCCAGGAGTAAACTTCATGACAATTTTTTCAAGGTGTATAATTTTTTCACCAACTTTTACTTCACTGTGGATTTTTTCTTTTCTTTTCTTTTTTTTTTTTGCCTTAACTGTCACGAAACATCAATTCCAGAGGAAAGCTTCTGGACTTGTGTCAGTTTTTGTTATCTGCAGGCTGAATTGTCAAAATCCATCAGTCAGGATATAAGAAAATGGCAAAACTACATCATCAAAATGATTAGATGTTTGTTGTTTTTATTTGCAAGCTTACATTGTTTTCTATTCTCAGATGTTTTCATTCTGGTTTTGCTTTCATTGCCTAAAACTGTATTGCGGTGTCAGCTTTTTCCAATGATACTGAGGCCTGTTATGGATTTGTGAAAAATAAGACTAGACAAGAAGTAATAAATCAGAGAATGAATGAGAGTTGGTGAATGTGAAGTCAAGGATTTCTGTAAGATAGTGTGTCATTTTCGAGAAAGAGAAAAAGGACATGGGTGATCCATGTACATAATGTATTTAAGTGTAAACAGAGGAGGTTCAGCCTGAATGTATAATGTTTATCTCTTGTAAATGCTGACAGGTTGGTGTTTGGTTTCTACTCATTTTCAGGTATTGTGGCTTTTGTTTTGTTTCCTGCAAAAGACTGTTTGCAGTTGTTTGAGAAATACTTGAACCCAATTGGCAATTCACTTAAAAAAAATGCATAGAATTAAATTGGTCAATGCAACTAAATATGAGAATGATTTTGCATGCAAGAAAGTAAAATTGCACCTGATGAATGTGTTTGATACGTCACAGATGTCATTTACACTGACTAGAAGCTTGAACTGGCAGTAATGCAGGTTTTTTTTAATGTGCAGAGGTCATGAAGAAAGGATTGGTTTTGCAAGTTTGTTGCATTGGCCTTTAAAAACAAAAAATAGAATCAAGCAGGGCTGTCTTGTGTCTGTGATGCATTCCAATAAAGACGACTGTTGTTTAACAGAATGTTATTCACGTTACTGCTCTCATTTATTTCTTAAGAATTAGAGCACTAAATGCAGGGAGTCCTGAAGTGCACACTTTCATATTGCTGCAAGAAACAATTTGGGGTACTTTACCTTTATGACAAGTTTCCAAGCATTTAACTTTAATCATAATGAAGTCCGATTTACATCATGTTATTTACTTGTTTCTTTTGAAAGTCCCTACCGAGTACACCTATGATTTGATCAATAATCAAACTTCATTCAAACCCGAATTTAATTATTTATTCTAGCATTCTGGATAATTTAACACTATTTGTGTATGAATAAAAACATTCAGTTTGCTCTTGTAACCTCTAGTAACAAAACACTATATGACAACATCTGTTGCAAAAGATAATTAAACTTTAAATCAATTATATCAGGATGTGATTGACACAATTATTTTATGATTATATTTCAGTAATTTAATGTATGATATCCGGGGAGGTGCATATAAATATTGCAGGTTTGACAATGCAGGGTGGTAGTTTTTCTTTATTACTACAGCTCCACACTGCTACCTGCTGATCATACTCTGTCATAACAGCAATAAAAAAGGGAAAACTTCATCTTGCGTTTACTTACTTGTTATTATCCAAACCTATAAGTCTACAAAGCGCTTAAACTTTTAATAAGAGGTAGAATGTATATCGATTCCTAAGTAGCATATCCAACTTCGCAGTCTCATTAAAATTTTGTCAAGTTTATTCAAACATCATCACATCAAATACAGTACATACACAGTATACGTTTACACAAGAAAGTTAAATAAAGCTTTTAGTCCGGAACAAAAAGTGTATGTAATGCTTGATAATTGTACAGGGCCAAATTGAAAATAGTTGATGGTATACAATTCGTCTCCACCGGCCACAGTTTGGTCACCTCTGACGTACCTGTTCAACTATGATACCCTGCAATGAGACAGTGGCCACACTAAACTATTCTTGCAGTTATAGGACGTTGAGAAAAAAAACGCTTTTGTAGATTTATTAATGGAGCCATCACATGATTTGAATCCACATATTTTAAATAACAGTGATTAAATTAAAACATCAATTAGTTCACCCAAAACACTGCTTATGATTCGAGTTGGTGTGAAAACCATTCTGAAATGTGAACCTAAAATTCTTTTGAATTTCTGATGTAAGGCTCGAGTCCACCTTCACATCCTTGTTGGGTCAGTATATTGTTGTATTCTTGAGTCTCACACTTTGGGCAACATTTCCCATTAATAAATCATATTACTTTAAAAGCTGACTTTTCATTCAATCTACTATGGCTTCTAAAAGTTACCACAAACGTCTCAATGAGTAATAAATCATAATATATCTATATTCTGTAGTATTTCATTCCCTGACAAGTGGTGAGGAGACACTCTGAGGTGTACATCCCCTCATATTATACAATCTGACGTGCTGTCATATTTATCAGTAGCATATTTAGTGTTGTTGTTTTGACAATTAATAGCAGTGATGATGATCTGAGGTGTTGCATGGCAGATTCAGATCCAGGCTAGGAGTTTGTGTGTGAAGTTTGCATGTTCTTCCTGTGCAAACACAATTTTTCTGAGGGAACCTCAATGTTCTCCTGGTGTCCAAAAATTAAACTGCCTCTAAGAGGGTGTTTAGTAGTTGTGCAACCATTCAGTTTGAAAGCAGTCTCTTCAAAACGTGGGTATTATAGACAAATGGATTAACAGCAAACCATGAAGACATGCAAACATACGTGGTTTTAATCTACAGGGGAAGTTGGTTCATTGTCATTGACAGCTGCAGCTCACTGCCACCATGTCGTCGTACTGCTTGAGAACCACGTTCTCGTCGTCGTCGAAGTACAACAGACTGATGGACTCCAGTCTTTCGGGCACGCAGCATGGCGGCTCCACCGCATCGCTGGACAGCCTGAGCGCGTGCATGATGGAGAGCACCGTGGCGTGGTTTGTGGCCGTGAGGCCACCGCCCAAAGGGAATGGACAGGAGCCACGGCAGTGGTTGGCGTTGTAGCCGCGGGGGGAGATGATCCAGCCCGACCAGCCGATCTCGTCGAAGTCGACGTAAAGGGGAACCCGCTGGCAGGACCGGGGCTCCCTGTTGGATAAGAAACCCAAAGATGAACGGCGTCTTCTGCTGCGATGGTCAGGCGGGCTGAGCTGGGCGGCTGCTGCAGGTTTGGTCTGTCCTGTTGGGGGATTGTGGTCAAATATCACAGGTTGACATCTAGCAGAAGCAACCCACACACCAACACAACTCTTCCGATCATACCCAAGAACGATTGATGTGATGCTGCACTTCTTCCATCATCTGAAAATATGACTAGGTAGGCGTTTTTGTCCGACTGATCTTCCTTCTGCTGAAACGAGTCCTTCCAGTTCTCGAAAGGATTTGAGGTCACGACGAGTATTCCATTGCTCTGGCTGTTCTGGAGCCACTTCGATACCTTCAAATCAAAGAGAGATCAGATTGAATATGCCCGACTCGACGCTAATCTGCATTGCTACATCAACTATACTTGCCTTATCAAAAAAAATGTGTATCACTGCATCTCTCGTTCAAAGTACAGAACAAAGTGCAAACAAATACAAAATGTTGACAGCATTTCTCACAATTTGAGTGACATTGAAGACTTCCCATTCTTGTGTGTACAAGGGTACACGTCTGGAGGTGATGAGGTTTCCAGGCTGTGGGTCAACTTGGCTGTCAGGCACTTCAAACACTTCCACCTGGATGGTTCCAAACACACAGATGTTGGTTCTTTAAGCTGTTGAAATCCTTTCCTAAAAAGGTTGTGGTTACTACATGTCTGGAAAAACCGAAGTAGGATGACTACTCATCTTGGTGGTTAATATGGTCAAGGCACAACCAAAATATTCTGTCAAATGGATGAAAATGGGGGCACGGAAAGAAAAACAAAGTAACGCCAGAGGAAAAAATTACTATTTTTAATCAGGAATTAATTAAATATCTATATCAGAGGTCTCAAACATATTTTAGCTCAGGGACCACATACAGCCCAATTTCATATTGAGTGAGTAGTAAAAACTCTGATTCTAGCTTAGAGTAAGTAGTTGTACTTTATGAATGAATAAAACCAGTAGTAAGGTTATACAGGTGTTTTTCACGGGGTTTCACGAGTTATGAAGCCCTATGTATGTTTCTCACACTATTATTCTTTTCATTAACAAATAGTTATTGCATCATCGATCTAATTACACTATAATAAATTTCAAAAGGACAGTTGAAATACATTCCCACCGCTGTCGTCCAAGTTATTACTAATGACTAATTCCTTGTAATGAACTAATTGCAGGTCATTATTTTCAGACTAAATGTGACTCACATTGAAATAAACTAACCGCAGTCCACAACAAAACCGGTTTACCTTATAGGAATGAAAGAAGTGCGACTTTCCGAGGAAAAAGTTTTGTTTCTTTCTAAACCAGCGGAACTCTGCTTTGACCATTCTCTCTTCTTTGTCGAAAGATGACAAGTTGAAGAAGTGAAATCTCGTTCCAGCGTGACCTATAGAAACATGTTATGATTTCCATTAAAAAAAACACACACACAAAAAAGGAGAAAATGTTCGGAATCGTGCGTAATTGCGCATTTGGGATCCTTTTACGCACGGCATTTCACATCGCTCCTACTCACCTCTATCCTCAAAGCTCCGCACTATGTTCCCATTTAAAATCTCCTTCTGGGTTTTCTGGGTCCCATCGGACACCGACACCGTGTTGAAGAGATCCACCATGAACTGAGGGGCCTTCTTGCCGGGAGCCACCGCGGGTCGTCTGAGCAGCGCGTCTGGCTCCTTCAGGCGCTCCTGCGGGATCCGCAGCTGAGAGACGCATCTCAGCTGTACAGCCAGCAGGAGCCAAAGACTCAGGGGAGCTCCTGCTGCCATATCAACGAGCCGGGGCGGAGTGAGGCTCCGCACCTGCGGGGCGGTGGCACATAAAGGCCGCCCCCGCTGACAAGCTGCCCCCACATATCCAGAAAATACCGAGAAATGATTAAGCCGTGATTAATGGACGGATCCAGAAGAAGGTTGAGGGAAGGTGTGAGCGCCTACGGAGGTCAGATACAAAAGGTCAAGAATACATGACTGATCCAGCCTAACTGATTTGGACTTATGTCAGAGTTTGGCTTTGACATTGTTTCAGAAAGTAGAGGGAATATGCGGCTCGATATGAGAGGTGTAAAACATAAGGACTTTGAGCCAAAACAGGCCCGCAAGAGGCTCTGATCCGGCCAAACAGGGCAAATATCAAGAACATTTTGTGATTTTCTATCAACTTGTGTGCCTCATACAGCATAATAATTTCAACATTTTCTCCTCTTTTCATTCAAAACGTGCTTAAGTTTTATTTCATTGAGGTTTATTTTACCAAACAGGACAACAATATGTGTAATATTCTTCAACATGGAGGTTTTTGCCCATTTGAGTGAGTTTACAGATTTTTTTGTTGTTGTAAGGAATGATCTTGAAAGAGCTGGCAGTTCAAATTTAATGCCATAACAGTTCAACAGAACACCGTGGAAACCAAATCTTTCATTTAAAAAGTGTACAGATGAGTATTTTTCATGTCTTATTTTGCACAAAACTATGAAACACACAATGATTTGAGTTGTTTATCACCATAAAAGGTATTTTTTGCAAAAAGGCAAAAACTTCAGTATTTATTTGAAAAATGTTTTAGGCACAAGTTCCATATTTTGTTGTTATTTACACAAATTCTACAAATCTTGAAGAAGATGCACCCATTACAACTTATTTTTCAAGTCAGGAAAAGGGAAGAATGATCATTTTATGCATGATTAAAATCTGTTAATTTATTCTCAGTTTTAGGAACAAACCCTGTCTCATGATGGCTTTACACCCCTGTAATGGGGATCAATTAGAGGCTGACCACATCAAGTTACATCATTATGATGTCTCGTCACCGACGCCCCTCCCCGTGTGTTTCTGGGCCTGGTTGCCTGTTATCAGCACGAGGCCAGTTGCCAGAGAGCAAACGAATAACGGTGCTGTGACGCATGTGACGCGCACTTTCAAAGCTGCCCGTTCCCATTTCCCCCTCTCCGATCGGGGTCGCCATCGTTCCCTCCCACTGCTTAAACAGTGACTCACTTCGCATCACGCTGAAGTGTTTATTCCCCCGTCAAGGTCTGATCCCAGATGATTTCCAATCAATCAGGAAGGCTTGGATCATCCCTTCTGATTAACAGCCTTGCCCCCGCCACCTTATCGTCAATCAAATTCATGGTGATTAAACAGGAATGCTAATCCCTTCATTTAGTGGCCCATTACTTTGTTTTAAAGCCACACTGTGAAAGCACCTCACCCTTTCAGTGGCCACACAGTCAGATAAGCCACTGATTGATTCTTGCTGTAAAGAGTGTCAACAAGACACCATGAGATCAAACCATGATTAGATTAGCTGGAGCAGAACTTGTGTTTTATGCCGACTCGTGTCATATTTTTTATTGTTAAAGAATAAACCGGCACTTCACGTGGAATATACTCTGATTAAGTGCTGCATTAAAGCTAAAGCACGACAATAACATTGATTATCTGGTGACGGTGACATCCGCCAGGAGAAATGTCAGGTGGTCGGGACGCCGAGAGGCTTCATGATGGCCGTCAGTCCATGTCGTGAAGAAGCAGGAAACTCAAAGAAGGAGTTTAGGTGGAGTTGGTCGTGTCAAAGAGAAGCCTGAGATGTCCTGGATGAAGTTCATGGGTAAAGTCTTCATCTGTTGATTGAACTGTTGGTTTTTCTGGAGCACACAACATGTTCATCCTGGGAAAACAGGGAACTAGCGCACACGTGGCTGGAGAACTTGAGTCGTTATTGGAAAAGTAAACACATTTGGTAACTTCATCATTTCACATGCTGAATTTGCTGTTGCTGGTGTAGGATTGTCAGATTCTCTATAAATTCTCTCCAAACGGATGTAAACACTGATCACTTTCATATCTTCCCCACTGGATAGATTCTAAATCAATGCCACATAATGACGTTCATCCAAAACTTTTGCGGCGTCAGATATAATTTGAAGCCAATATTCTTCATCATGTATTTTAACCCTAAAGACCCCAAACACGTGTTTCATATCAGTGTTGCACAGTGTCTTCTCCTTGCCAGAGCAATTTGCTGAAAATGGTCAAGATCGCACTTCAATAAGTGAGATGTGTCGGATCCACTTTGCAATAATGGTTCCTATTAACCTCCAGAGGTTTCCAAACAGATATTACAACAGTGGCTGTGATCTTCAAATTTAAACAGAATGTTTGAGGTTCTTTCAGGGAAGGAATCAAAAGCTTGGTAACGGAGTCTGACTCCCATGAAAGCCCAGAGCATGCGCTTCCCTCCCCTCGCAGAGCACATGGACCGATACGAGACAGCTGCTGAGTGTGGGATGTCCTCCGGTGTTTACACTGACCATGTGCCGATTCCCGATAGGCTTAAAGGGAAGCCCTCTGACGTAGATGTTCTCAGGGGAGACCACGGCCTTGGACCTGAAAGATTACAAGCGTGCACTGAAGGCTAAAATGAAGCTGGAAGCAAACCTGTGGGTCGGATTTTCAGCTCGATATAAGTATAAACCACTTATTTTCAATAAATATATGAAATATATTAAGAATAGAAGTTGTTTGGTCATGCATTGACACTGTATCATGACTTATATGTTAAACTTTTAAATCCATTTTTACTTTGTATGTAATTTCTAAACTAAACAAAGTTGATGGTAATTCGCCAGCTTGTTCACCTTTTCTCCAATTGAAAATCAGTAAGAGAATCAATGAAGAACTGAATCATTAAGCAGAATGCAAAATGGAACTGGAATCCAACAAATCATGTCAATTTCCAACTGAGCCCCAGCATCTCTGAATTCTCCGACACCGTTTTGCATAGTTTGTTTGTAAAGTGACCGGCACAGTGGAGCAGTGGTTTGCTCTGGAGCCTCACAGTGAAAAGTCCTATGTTCAAATACTGGCTGGTCTTTCTGTGAAGAGTTTGTGTGATTTTTATGGGTGTGTGGATTTTGTCCCACAATTGAAACATGCATGTGAGATTGCAGCAATGGAGTGTGAGGATTAGAGTGAAATGAACAGAGTTCTTCAATAGTAGTGACCAAAAAAAAAAAAGGTGTCTTTCTCTCAGCACTAAGGTTACAAATCAACAACTGACCTCTTGGCACAGCCTCTGCAAAAACTCACAAACAGTTGCTCTTGGTCCTTTTATCCACCGGCTCTTGATTGACAAATCAGGGTTCACTCAGGGTTTTTTTTTTTTTAATATACAATACAATAAACTTGCAAACTTCTCTTTAAACAACTTCTATACATTTTCTTTGTGACTTTTTTCACTGTGGAAGGTCTCGCTTTGCCAATCGGATCGGTTTTATCCTACTGGCCTGATGCTTGACAGCCGAGTAGCAGTGAGTGGGTGTGGATGTGGGTGACGCTCCCATTAGTGCTGACCATTTCTGTCCAGGTCAAACAATTCAGCCCATCATGAAACGTTCCAGTGTGAAGAAGTTGAACGAATGCACTGGTCAGAGTTGAACAGCAGATGGAGCTATTGGCTTGGGTATAGCAACACAAAAACCCTGCAATTCAAACTGACAAAGGTTCGACACGATTTTTGAACACCACCTTAAATTTCTGATGGGAACTTCAAGAAGACTCTGGTTTTTAGATTTTGACTCACTTTAAAGGATTCTGAGATCCCGCATCGTCTTTTATCATCTCGAACAATTAATTCACTCATTTATCTTCACGTTTCGTGTTTTCTGAACAGTACATCACGACATTGCGTTACCCAGGGCTGCCTGGCTCCACATCTGACAAGTGTGCCCATGTGTTAATGACTCTGTCCCATGTTAAATACGTCTACCGAGGCAATTAGAGACACATGGAAGGCATTTGCTCCGAGTGCTGGCCACTGCTGCAGCTCTGGTCGAATCAATAATGAAGAGCAATACAGTCACGGTGAAAGTGGAAACATATGACAAGGGTGTCGAAGTCAGCCACAATGTAACGTGACTTCATTTTTTTTTTTTTGGGGTGGGGGGATTGCTTTCCGTCACCTCTGGTGACATACAAACAAGATCTTCTACATTTATTAGTGTTTGAAATCTCAAATCATAAAAAAAATTGTGCTTGTAGAGATATCTGATATCTAGAGATTGCTCAGTGTAGTAATCTACTATACTATCTAAAGTTGACTGATCCCCGTTTACTTGACATTTCCAGTGAAAACACACCTTCGCTTCAGAGAAGTTTCACATCTACAGGGCAACGTTTTCAAAACGATGTAGTTAGCACCCCAGGCCACAAGGTGGTGCCGTTGTTTGTCGTCTGTAATGAAACCACACATATGCGTGCAGAGAACAATACGTTCCAGGAGAGTATGGACTGAGTCATGACACTCTGGAAACGTGTGCGGTAGCAGCATTCTCAAAAAGTCACATCTTCAGTGGCTCCGAGGACCGTTGTCGTTTAAACGGGACCTGAAATACAAATGTGACATTTGCAAGAAAAGGCATTCAACCTCCATTGGAGAGCGATTTGAGGATAAGCGTTTTGCTCACAACCGTCTGATTGGAAGAAAAGTGGCCCACCAAGCTGCCACCACCACTTCGTTGAGCAACCTGCATCATCTCATGGCTTTGATTCACATTGGATGAGGAGAACTGGAGAAACAACCCCAGTCAATACAATATTGACCTTTAGATTTCAAGTAGATCATTCAGAATATTTTCAGTAACGCATTCAGATTGTATAACTGAAACATTTCAACAAAAAAGTAAGAGGTTTCTGAATAAATTAGTAAAACTTCCCATAAGAGAACAATCTCTGGTAAACTTCTAATATTTTGATGCAGAGCCTTTGGCAGCAACGATTATGTTTAACACCTATTTTATCAACAACATTAATTCTACAGTGTTTACTGTTTTAGTATGCAGGGGCTGACCCGAACTGTGATCGGCTTTTGTTCTCGTTAGAACTGAAGATGCCAAAAGTCTCAGCCAGGGCGAGAGCGTGAGCCTGAATGCTGATACACTCTGGCGGTGCGTGTTTCCTAAACGTAGTCAGTGTGATCACTCTCTCAAGTTATGAACTGTTCAGTAATATAATAAGAGCTTTTTTCCACCCTTATCATACTTGTGAAGAAATGTGAAGGAAACAACTACAACACTAACACATTATAAGTCAATTAATAAAAACAAAACCCAAAATACCACAAGATATAAATCTTGGAAATAAGGGGATACATCATAAATAGTAATAACTTATAACTACAACAATCAACCCCAAACAATTTAAGCACAATAACTCAATACATAAGCTACATTTACATCATGCAATACAAATATACAGCAACTGAGCAAAATAACAAAATACAAAAAGACTGATTTGACATTTTCATCTGTAATAATAAGCATTAGGCATTGCTTCACATTTAATCAATGTGCATTTATACATTTTAATAGTTAATAAAAACAACCAGTTTTAATTATATTCAAGGTACATTTTTTTCTCATTTTGTGGCGCCCCCTGGAGGCCATGACGCCTTGAGCATATTGGCCCTGGCAGCAGGAGTGAACGGATACAGACCCAAAAACTGAAGTTCCAGTCGATTTGCAGTTTGGTTGATGGTTTATTTTGAAGAAAACAGCCAATCAATACGCCAACGTTTTCCTGTACAGTTGTATGTCTTTATCCTAGACATCTGTCTGCTGGTCTGTTCACTGATGAGAACTCCTGTGCCTTGTTCTTCCTGCCACCTATGACCCTCTACATACAAACACAAACTGTCTCATTACCGCCACCCTGTGTCCACATAATGTACAAATCTAAATAAACTAAATAACTAAATAGCCAACATTCATATCAAACAACTAAAATACTACAGACATTTTCCCAAGAATGTAAATTTTTCAAGACACCATACACACAAGCAGCAAGGAATTATTCTGAAATCTCAAAATAAAGAAAAAAAAACTCACCCAAGATATTGGGATACATTTGTACAAAGTGCCTTCACACAAAACAAAATGAATCTGAAATAAAAAGGTTGGTGACCATTATCAATCTTAATGGAGGATTCAGATAAAATGACGCACAAAGCTTCAAAGCACTTTTAAATATGCTTTATATATCAACATTTAATTTGTATCTTTATCTTTGACTTCTGCGATTATTACGATTGAGAACAGACTTATTTTTACTTAAGTAAACAAGTTAAAAATCTTTTTAGTCTCATATGCCTCTTCGTGGTCAATTCTTGCAATTTTCACAGAAATTTTTGCCGTCACTTTGTGGTTGTTTTGTGTTTTTTGGCAACTTTTGTCAAATTTTTGTTGAAACAGAAATCACACGTCAAACTGAGAGCTAATTGTCTTTGAGGTCTTGAAGCTTGGCTGTCATGGTTTGCAACGCTTCCATGGCTGCCTGACCCTGCTCAGCTAACTTGGCTATTAAACTGACAAAGCTTTCATCCTCCATCTCTCTCAGAACTTGCTCAAAGTCATCGACTTTGGAAAGACTCATTTCCGCTTGTGCTCCAGTTGTTGTGCTCAGCATGGAGGAAATTCTGTTTAGCCGCCTCGACGCTCCCTTTATTTCCTCCAGAGCGTTCTTCTGTGATCCGACATTGAGCATGAACACTTCGCCCAACTGCTCTGCATGTCTCTTCAGATCTCGTTCCTCCAACTCCTTCTTTGCCTTGCCTTTATAAGCTTTGTCAACCCCAAACCACAAAACGGCGAGTGAAAATATCACTCCCCCTGCAGGTGTAATTGCAACTTTTGGTTCATGTAATACAAACTTTCCCACTGCGGCCGCTGCTGCTACTGCTCCAACTGCTCCAAGTCCTCCCAAGCCCCACCCCGTGACATTGGACTTGTTGGTTTCATCCTGCAGCTTTTTGGTGTCGCCATCGATCCTCTGAAGCTCATCGACAATAGCTTTCATTCTTGGTATATTTTGATCATATTCTTTAAGAAACAAAGAACCATATTGACAAAGTTCTCTCAGTGAAAGAGACAGTTGATGTGGTAGTTCTCTTTCCATGGTACTTTCTGATGAACACGATCAAAATGACACAGAAACGGATCCTCTCTGTGACTTCGGCAGGTGGAAGAGGCTCAATGTGGAATCGCAGTCCAGAGATTTTGCTGTGCGAGTCTGAAATTTAACAAGCCAAAACATAAATATACAAAATTCATATCTGATCAAATCATTCAAGGCCCCATTTCCACAGCATAGTCTAAATTGAAAGAGCATCGTTTTTCCGTTTTTTGTTTCAGAATAGTTTTCGAGAACGATGTATGTTTCTTGGAAAACGCCAGAAATGCTGAAAATGATGTAGAAGACTAAGTTGGATTTCAAAACCACTGACTCTTTACTATAAAACCACTGTATCCCAGGAGAATATGGACTGGGAGTGCACTACTGACAACAGTTAGAAATCCTATGCATGCTTGAGAAGACTCGGGACGTCTTCCAGTCTCCTGAAAATCAATCGGTCCTGGTCAAAAGCTACCGGGAATCTATCACAGCAACAGAATGTCTTTTTTTTTTTTTTTGTGAGGCATGATTCACTCCATCAAACAAATCAGAGGAGCTCTCCACCCGGCTCGGATCTCCTTTCATTAGGTGGACCTCAGTTTGGCCAACTCCTGTGTCCAATTAGCCGTTTGTTGGAGTCATTAGCCTGAAGGTTCATTTTTTTCCAGTAGCACTCTGAGTACTCACTGGCTCTTTCCAGTAATGGCTGATTATATTGTAACTGTTTGTGTATCATTGAGTTAAACACATTTTGTTTGGCTGCACTTGAGTGCAAATCACTTAAATACTGATCACATTTCAGATAGAAAACTAGCTCATTGTTCATGAGTTTTTCTTGCAATTTCATTAAACTCTGCAGGATATTGGTGCTCGCATGAAGATTTTTATGGGCCAGACAGAGAAAACTGAAGTTTTTATGTGGGCATGTCACTATTTAATCCCTTTAACTTTCACACTTCATTATAGACATTTTAGTCTCATTTTGATCATATCTGTTGAAAATACTTCAATTGACCAAAATCAACCTTATTTCAAAGGTTTTACATATACAAATCTGTCATATTTCAGATAATCTTGATTTATTAAAAATTGATAGCAAAAAAATAAATACATTCAACACAAATTGTATGGAAAACCTAATTTCTTCATTAAAAAAGTGATCATAATGTGATCAAATATAATCTGGATCTCACCAAAAAGTTACAAACTCCATCACGTTCATGGTGCACATTGTTTCCACAATTGGTGGCTTCTATTGGTTGTTTTGGTTACTTATAAGCAGGACCAAACCTGAAGAAACGCAAAAATGGGTTGTTATTTGTTTGGAATCGGTTGGAAAAGACATTACAATAATGCTTTACATTGTATTTCCCAACTTTTACAGCATGATAAATATGTTAAAATGAAGTTAGGTACTCACTGGTTGACTTTCGAAAGCCTTCATGATCTTTCTGTTGTACAAGTGCCCTGAAAGGGATATTTTCTGTAAATTAATATAAAATAGTTATAAAAATACAAGAAAAGACTGGAAGTACATTATACTTGCTACATAAAGGGTTAATACAAAAGTGTACTTTGTCTCCTTTGCATTTGCAGTGTTTACATTAGTATAAAAGTATTTTTTTCTTGTAGTCCTACGTAAAGTTACATTGAAGGTTAATTACAGAATCACAGAAAGCCATTATTCCACTTTTACAAACATTTAAATAAAGTCCTACCATCTGTCAGTGCCACCGGATCATCTTCCCCAATAGTTTTACTTTCGTTTAAGCGCTCAGTGTTTTTCACAAGTCAGCTGTTCGTGTTGTCTTTGTAAGGCTCGTCCCATTTTTGGCATTGTGATTCAAACTTAACCTGACCTGGCCGGCAGAGCAAGTATATTGACACACCCCTTCTTTCATTCAGTGTGACGTCATGCTGAGGTTAAAGATATCCCGGGGTTGGGCATTTCTGTAATTGCTCAAATGAAATAACATTAATTGTATAAGTCTTTTGAACAGTACATCTTTGTCCGAACCTGTATCCTTTAAACTTTCCTTAACCCTCCCCTTCACTGTACTTACTCATTTTGAATTAATCTATGTTGATGTTTCTCTTAAATCTCTCCCTCATAAAACCATCAAAATGCAGTTTGATGACATTTTGCAGTGAGGGGAGCTGAAAAACGAGAGGCTCTGGAGGAAGACGCACTAAAGAGGTCTAATGTGAGGTGTGACAGACACAGATGGGGACTGACAGAGAACGGAGACGGCGACACAAAGCGGGAAGTGAAGGCCGGCCCCCGTGCAGACGGAATTCTGTAAGCCTCCGTCACCATGCTTGAGACGGGAGTAATACATTAATGCTCACTGGAGCCATTAGGATGACTAGAGGATATCCCCCTCCGCTCCAGCGGGGCTGGTGGCAGTCGGAGCACATGTGTTGGTCAGGTACGACTTCCTGCTTCGTCCCAGCATGAATGAAGACTTGGCTCATACTTTCATCATATCATTTTCATCCTGGAAAAACAGCAGAGAACTTCAATGGTGCACAAAAAGTGGAGTTTGTGTGCATATGTGATAGATTGATAGCAGTGGTGGCCAAGAGGTTGAAGAAGCTGAATTTTAGTTTTAAACCTCAGATTAGGTTTGTTTTGAGGCAGCATACTGCAGGAGACAAATGAAAATAATTATGTTGGCAGACTGTATGAGCACATGCTGACACCCATGCTTGCATGCTTTTTTGAAAAGTTACACCTTCAGAATCATTGTCAGTGGATCTCGCGGCTAAATGGACGACCAAAACACAACAAAAGTCTTCTTTGTGTAAACGGGGCCTAAACTTGCTGTTTTACTTCATTGCTTTTAAATATTTTTGTATTTATCACCAAGATATCAAACTTTTCATTCACAGGAAACGTTACCAGCAAACGTTTCTCCAAGCTCTTAACCTTCCATTCTCAACTTCCCTAATCCAATATCTGAATTCAATCTTTCACCTCATTCAAATCGTAGCTTTAATGTGAAAACATTTATTCTTGGCTTGAGCCGCAGACTGAGTCGTATTGTACATGGCTCCCGGCCAGTTATTATTCGATTTATGTTTTCTTTTTCCCAATTTCCTTGTTGCTCGGCGTGGCGACCTCACCTTTCTGTCATTAAGTCAGCCAGACGCTACTTCATCTGGCAAATGGTTGTGGTTTTCGATGATGTTCCCAATCACCGAAATATTCGTCCGTCCCCGTGTCGGAGGTAGAAAGTTTGCCTTATGACATTCACCTGTTGCTCATTATGTTGTTTGTTATCATGGTCGGCCACTTGCATGGCTTGTAGAAATCCTCTCGTGTTTGATTTCTGAAGTGTGCCGGCCCCGGTGACGGCGGAGTTATTACTGCGCGTTCGCTTGTTACAGTGATAAAGTTCACTGTTTTTTATTTAGTCTACAGTTTTATTGCTAAAAACTCAGTTTTTCTGCTCTCCAGGGTCAAACTCTGGAAGTAAGACCAAATAGGTAGCGCTAATATTCCCAATTATTATTTTTTATTACCCTGTTCACAAACAGAATTTTTATTTTTTTGCCCCTTGCTAATGCGAAGAAAAAGCAAAGTGAGCTGACAGCATGTCATCCAGTGCCAACATGTGCAGCCAGTCCGGTGCCAGTGATGGAGGGATGCAGGCCAACAGGAAGTAAATTGGAGGCAGGGGGATGTAACAGAAAGCAGGAGGGTCGAATCGAGTTATAGGCCGAGTTTTCATTTCAGTCAATTGCCACAGCGGCAGATTCTTAACTTTTCTTTTCTTTTTTTTTTAGGAATTATGAATCACTGAAAGGATACCAAATATTTCCAACAAGCGATAATACACTGTGTACAAGACTGTGGCAAATACAATTATTCCCTAAAACATTCTTCAAGAAACAAGTTCTAACAGTCATTCATCATGTTCAAGAAGCAAAGACAGGTATTATGTAATGGCACCGTAGCAAAATATGGAAAAATCCATCTTTAGATGATTTTTCATTTAATTTTGAGGTGGAAGCTACATTTTAAGAAGAAAAGGTCACAGTAAAGGCCTTAGAATTTGGGAGGTGACACCCTAGAACAGGTTTGACGTGGTGCGAGTGGTGTTCAAAAATGATGCAAGTGAAATAAAAAGGGATAAATAAATAAAACACAAATAACCTTTAAAATCAGGCAAATGCAGCTTCTAAAGTTTTGATATCAAACTGATGCATTCAAGAAGTTTAATTTACCATATGGAATAACAAACGTGTAATTACATTTCAGCTGTTTTTCTGCAACATTTTAGCAGTTTGACTTTTAATTTTTAGCTTTTTGTTTGGTGACAGTTCAAACAGCATTACCGTATTTTATAGAATATAAGCTGCATCCGCCGGAAATGCGACATGAAGAGGAAAAAATAAAGAAATCACAGTGGTGTAGGTCGCGTAGATCAACCTCAGCCAGTAGTTGCTATTCGAGAACCTTCTGTGAATGTGTTCCTCAGCTCTGACCATCATACTTCGAGCTGACGGATTTGTCCCTTACAAATTTCTCACACGCGCTGAACTCTTCCTGGTGCACATTAAATCATTTTTAATTAAAATTTTGTTTTGATGGCATTTTACTTTCACTATCAGTCAAATATAGCAATGTTCCTGTTGCAGCATTCTGTTGTCAAACAGTGACATCTAGTGGTCCAAAATGGTATGTACCGGTAAAACAATTGTATAGATTTTTTTTTTTCCCCATAAAAAGTCTGACCTATAATCTGAAAATTATGGTAGCTGGTGTTGGAGCAACAATTCCCAAGTGACCAACAGACAAAATGTCTCATTGTTGATTTTGCTAAATATGTGAGCAGTGAACAGTTCGAGTCGAGGTGGCATTGCAGTAAGTCAGCAGTGTGTTTCCAGCCTGCACTTCCAAGCCCCAGAAATGAATAAATGCAACTAAATGTGAATAGAGTCGTCATTCGTCACGGTGGGACTGATGAAGACGTTACACATTGAACAGAAACAAAGTAATGGGTGTGTTGACGGGATGGTAAGCAGGAGGGAAATATCTGCTCTCTCTTTCTCTCTCTCTCTCTCTCCCTTTCTCTCTCCCTCTCCTTTTCTTGCTCTTTTTCATAGTATGCCAACATCCTGTGGCTCCTGCAGCTGCACTGATGTAGATTAAGGCGGACTGGCCAAATAGACTGAAGTAGCCCAGTTGTTGTAGCTATGGCTCCAGCGGCTCCAGGGAACCGGGCACGTGGAGCAGCAAAGGTTAATGTTTGTTTGTCAATGCCATGTGTGCTTTGCCATGTGCTGTTCTGCGAGTGGATATTATATCCATCTACGTGTGTGTGTGTGTGTGTGTAAAGTTTCCAGATGCAGTGAGGGGGTTTACGTTATTTAAATTGGCACATACATCATGCTACCAGCTCATTATTACTGAGGTCTGCTATCTGAAGCACACATCTCGCGCTCCCCTTTCTTGTGTTCTGTATTTGTGTAAACTGGTCACCGGTTTAGAAAAAAACGTTGAGCACAAATGGTGCGAGGAAAAACTGGAGCTTTGCCTATCGCCTGCAACTCATTCTTCTCTCTTTATTTATTTTTTTTCTTGTACTGTAGATCGTGCAGAGTCTGAGGCTTTCCAGTTAGAGGGACCAAATCCTCCAGAAGATGACGAAGAGGTTGAAACCTACAGAGACGATTAAGGCCCCATTCCCAGGACAGCTTTTCAAGTGATAACTCATCGTTTTTGCATTTTTGAAAGATTCATGACCACACACACGCGTGTGGTTTCATTACAGAACAATACGTTAACAGTTAACGTTAACAGTACAAGCACATTCGTATAGACATATGACAAAGTTGGATTCTTATTTCAGTGACTGTCAAATATAAAACTACCAATTCTGAGGAGAATATGAGGAGAGTCATGAGATATCATGCAGATCGAAATCATAACCTGATCACTGACTAGCTAAGGACAAATCAGTCTTCAGAGCCAAACCAATGGACAGCCAAGATTAATAGTAATGACTGGAATCAGCTATTCCAATAGACAGTATATTGTTTCACAGCATCAGAGCAACAATGAATGCTACTTTGAATACATCTAAATTGAGTTCCTCTGCTGAATATGTATCAGTAAAACAAGACATAAGATTGAGGAATATGGAGATCAGCTGATAAGCACAAGTCAGCTGAGACCTCGAAGTTGAAGAACTGTGATGAGACTGCAGGTCACGGTTCTCTCTCAGAAGGAAATCTTGGCTGGTTGCGTGGACAAAAATCACATAAAAGGCTGATGTGAGAGGATAAAGAAACCCAAGATTCTGATTTGTGGTCAGCTTCCCTGCTTTCTCACCGATGACCGGGTGTCGGGACTTGCGATGGGTGCAACCCGATCTGGCCTGTTGCTCCTGCCTGAGCGGAGAGCGGCATATGGAACTTATCCAGCACGCACATCCATTTTTCATCATCACCCTCCTCTTCTTTCTCCCTCCATTGTAGTGCTGAGCTCCTAATGGGACTCTGGTTGACCGGTGGGACACTTGTGCGCCAAATATTCTGCAGTCTCTCATCTCTGTTCCTCAAACCAGCAAACCCAATGCATTGTGGCTCTTCCTTCACACTTTATCTCCAAACTGAAAGCTTGAGTTTCAATACCCAGACTTTCTGCTACAAGCTGGAAAAAGTCCCCCCCCTCCATTATAATTTCAGAAGTAGTGCAGGAAAAGCATTCCTCAGAGGTAAATTTGGGGCTTTTTAAATGTTAATTTTGGTTTGAGTAAACCATCTCGTGTATCAGTTCAAATCTGAGGAGCCTACGTAGAAGGATTCAGCCTGTTTGAATAATAAAACAAACGAAGCGCATGTGAGAAAATATTGCTTTTATGTAAGTGTGGAAACAAAGGCTGAGGGGGAAAAAAAAAAAACATCGCTAATGCTCTTTACGTTTTTGGTTCCATGCTTCAGGCAGATTGTGGTTTTGTTGCAAAGCTTCCATGAACAATCTTAGACAGACCTCATTTATAGATAAGTGCCTCAATTGCTCGGAGTTGTAGATACACTCTGTGTCTATTTGTGAGTGTGTGTGTGTGTGCGTGTGTGTGTTGTGTGTCCGCTCAAAGTTGGAAGGATTTCTAAAGTGTTTATATAAAGTGTGAGTGGATCAGACCATGCCAAATGTACAAAGTGAAGCTCAGATTTCAACCAAAAGGCATGTTTGAGGACAGGCTGATAACAGTTCGGTTTGACTGTAATTACGTTTAATTAATGACTGAGAAATGTTCGCCGCTGCCAGCTTTGGTTTTTATAGCAACACACTCGTGCATAGACATACATGTGTTGAGGTGTGAGGCCTGGCCTGGGTGCTGCTACTGCTATTTGATTTCTTCTATTAATGCATAATTGCTCGGTGGGAATGTTTATCACCATTCAGATTGCTGAGTTGACTACTTTTTCCTGTCAAAACGGCAGCGACTGATGACCACTGAGCTGATTTAAACATGAGAAAAATGCACTTGAGCTGACGGTTTTGTCTTCGCAGTTGTTTGACTGACAAACGATGGCTGTTAAATTACTGCTAAAGAGAGGAGGCCAAGAATCATTATTGCTCTATTTAGAGATTTCCTCTCAGAACAGTTCTAATTTCAACTCTGCAAATATCTTTGGTAGTTTCAAATCGCAGGCAGTAAATAAAGACAGCATTTACAGGAAAACTTCCATCTCCTTGAATTCATCTACCAACGTCAGTCTTCAGTTGGATAAAAGTAAGTTGGCTCCTTGATTTTCTTTTCAGTTTTTTTTATGTGGGGGTCTTTGCTTCCAGTCCTGTCTAAACTTGGATTGAAATCATGCGACTGACTCCACGTCCTCAATTCGAAAATCTCTTCTCACAGGGGCAATGTGGTCCAATGAGTTTTGATTCATTTGGCTGAAGGAGGGTGTTTATTTGCGCATTATCCTCTGGTTGCATGTGTCAGCAGTGTAATCACTATGTGTTTACCATTCACCGATAGATGTAACCAAAGAACTTTCACAATTGGGTTTTTTTCTGGCGTTTTCTCTGTTTACGAGGTTTACTTGGGGTCTTGACTGTCAACAGGAGAGAAATGGTCCACATCCTGGAGCTCTTTCTTGAATGGCTTTTCTACAACATGCTGATTATTACTTTTTGCATGAGTTTTCCCACTGTGATTACGTCAATACTGTAAAGCATTGCAATAAAGATACGCCTAAGTAGATTATGTTAATGTCTTTGTCCTTTGGGATTTGTTCTAATTAACAGTGCGCTTTCACTTGCCACCAACTTACACCATATTTGATAGAAGCATGAAGGTGAAATGAGGAGAAACAAAGACAGCAAATGCCTTCAGTTGGTCACATGAACGTGTTCGGGTGAGTTGTGTCAATTGTATTTTTCTCTTAAGCAAGCCAACTGTTCACTTCAACAAACTATCTTGTAGATTTATTTCAATTTCTCGCTACAACAACAACAAAAAAGAAGGAAAATCTCATTTCCTAATCGACATCAAATTAAATTTGATCTGTTTTACGAATGAATTAACTTTGAAAGAACACAAAGTTGTACCAAAGACGGTTTGTCCTGTGTTGATTCAAACTCAGTAAAATTCAAGTTGGCATTTTAACGTAGTTGCTATTATTCAGAGGCACAAAAACAACATCTGAGTCCAAAGACTTTAATCCTGGATTGTAGCTGCTGCATGTCCCAGATGTTGGTGTCCCTCCAGCACATAACAGACAACACAACTTAGGCAAAACAAAAGAACATAACTTAATCGTAAAGCCAAAAGAACAAAAAAAAAGGCATCCTCCAAGTGAAATTGGCTTCATAATTTCATAACAATATTATGCTGTAAAAGAAAAAAAACACACACACACGTCAAGGAATGTACAGTACATTTGCATCTGTAAGAAAGCAATGGCACACAACTAAAGTAAACAAAATCCCATCAAATTTTGGTATGCTTACGCAAAGCTTCCTTCTGTCATCTCACTATATCCCAGAGGGAGTCCACACTAAGCTCAGTGAGCAGTAGAAAGGGCGCAATTTACCCACAGACCACAAAAGTTGGACTGACCTCCCTTTACTGATTCATCCTTTGTAAAGAATAAAATCAGATTTTACTCCTTGGATGATGGGACGGACGGAGTGAGAGACAAACAATAGAAGAGAGGACGACAGAAAGTCTGAGCCTTGTCTCAATGATTCACTCTTGCGTATCTTTCTGTTTCTCAAATGAAAACAAAAATCAACTGGAGGAAAGCTGGAATGCAGGTGGGAGAGAACGTTATGCAGATTCCTCCATTATGTCATTGCTGATATCTCGTGAAATAGTCAATTTCCTGGTGACGATGTTGGGTTATTATGAAAATATTAGAAAAAAGTAGCTGCTTTTAAATGGTAGTTTGGACAAAAACCATCAGTCTGCACGTCCAGCGCTGCGAGGTGCCAACCAAAAGGTTTTCTGACTGCACTTGATTTTAATCTGGCTTCTATCCCCTTCAAAGTAATTTTGTGTAATGCCACACTGCTCCTAATGCTCCTGCAACGCTTGGAAAGGTTTCACTCTGTCAAAATGGCAGCCCTTTGGCTTCAACGTAAGCTCCCCGGCCAGATAGAAGAGGCCAGCAACCAATTGTGCAAGTGTTGGTCTGCAGGTGACAACTGGGTTAATGTTGCTTGGAAAACTGGCTGATTATGACCAGCGCTTTGTCAAAGAAATGGTGCATCCGAGGGAGTCCTACAGCTCAGGTTCTGCTTTATACGCTGAAAAGCAAGACAGAATAGGTCATCCTATATTCTAAACACAACACACCAAAAGTCTCAACTTGGAAGCCATTTTCAAGAACTTGCATTTTCAAGCAATGTTGTTATGTAACAGGACATCAAAAAACTAACAAAATATTAATGTTTTCATTTGAAAATGGGAAAAAAAAAACACGCTTAAGTGAAGAAACCCTGATAAAGCTTTTACTGTACTTAACAACTAAAGTAATAACTTCTTGTGTTACTCCTAAAAACAACACTACAGAAGGGGTTGTTGAGGGAAGTGACGAGAAAGAGACGTACAAACGTGGCATGAAGTGACAAGAAATAACAGAAAGATGGAAATCTCCATTTTTTTTCCCTATCCAAAATGAAACAAACACAAAATTTTCAGGAGAACATTCGAGCCATCCCTCATCAATACAGCAGAGAGCTTTTAAACCGTTCAGCCCTGCTGCTCTCCATCATGAAGATACGCTTGCAGTTACTCTCATATTATATCGTAGTTTAGGGAGCGCACACATCATTAAGTGTGGAGTTCAGCAGGGTCATCGGAGCATCGCTGTAGCCGGTCCAAGACAAACAGAAAAGTCCGAGGCCCCACTGTGGAGACGTCACACAGGAGGACAGCAGCCTTGTTGTTTTAACTTCGACTCCGCTTGAGTTTATGGCCGCGCCTCCGTACTTATGGCGTGGAGCATTGCTTGTACTAGCTCCACCGAGCGCCAGGCGATCCTGGGACATGCAGTTGTTGTAGCTTCTGTTGTTTGTTCCTTATATGCAGTCTGAAGTCAGTTTTCATCACCACTTCTGTGTTTTCCTGCAGATTCGCTTCTCCGTTACAGCTGGTTTCTGGGCAGAGCGGGTCCACAAATGTCCCAGCGCCACCAGTCATGGTGTGCTGCCCTGATTTCATATGCATCATTTCAGATCGCTAAACATTTACATAAGATCGGCATGGACATGGTGTAGCGCTCCATGGATCAAACTAATGACTAGAAAGAACAATCTATTCTGAATTATAAGTGTCTGAAAGCTTCAGTCCTCTCATATCAGCCACGTCTTCAGCAACAAAAAGAACAGAAACCAAAGAAAAACCGAATAGAAAACAACCTGTCAAGTATGATCAGCTGATTTTATCTTTCTTAATATAATTTGGGAGAAGAGAGGAACAGTTTGCGTATGTTTTAAAGCTCTGGGAGGATCCATTCCGCTTAAAACAACCAACATTTGATTTTCCTCCAAAGCTTCATACTGCCTGGACTTACCCAGATGATATCCTATTACTCTGCTGGCTGCAACATCCAAGCTTGGCCAGAAGTATACAGTGCCTGCCCACCACTTATTCTCGGTTTTGTTATAAAGCAGAAAGTTCCAAGAACAATATAAACACACGCTGCATGTTCCCTGAATCCTAAAATCAACTATCTCGTGGGTATTTCAGGAGCACGTGTGCTACCTTTCCTCCCTCACCGTCACATTCAAACGCCTTGGCTTTCATGCCAATCGCATGTTGGAATAACTGTCAAAATACTCACGATTTAGATTATTATTTTGCTTGTATCCAAACAGAAATCATCCTTTAAGTTCCATAACGTGTTCCTTCCTAATATTAGGAGTCAATTACAAAAGGAGAATTCCATCAGTGTTTTCCAAATGTGTTTTAAGTTTGCCTGAAATCAGTTTTTATTCAGTTGACATGGGCTCAAGAGATTTCAGCCTGTGTCACATTTTATTAAATAATGAAAATATTCCAACCGTGGATTTCTAGGCTTTTCTTGGGCTTATAATGCAAATTGGCTCACCACTGCTCCGCCTTTTGGCTGTGTAGTGTTTATTATTCACACTCTTGAGAGCCATTCTGCCATCAAATTTTCCAGCCTTTAGATTCATCAGTGTATAGTATTTAGAAGAAAGAATCGTCAAGGAACTGATTACACTAAACCTCTGCAAACTACAAAAAAAGAAAAACAGAAAAATTGCTCTAATCGATAAAACAGCTAAACACGCAAGCAAAAAATTAAAAAAACTTAAAAAAAACTATACAATGTATGCTATCCTCAATACAAAAAGGTTAAATGCAAATTCAGACAGATATTTATTCAATGTAAAGTGACAAAAATGGTCCTTTTAGCCGTAGATGTTGCAGGTTGGATAATAATGACTAAAGTTTATCGAAATGGTTTCAATTGGAAAACAGTGAACAAAAAAAAGGTTGAATAACGCAAATGGCTTCAAAGGATTAAAAGAGAAAATAGTTATCAGACAAAAAAATGGCAGAAAAGGTAAAAACGGCTAAAAGAGCTCAAATGTGAAACATACATACGACATAACAGATTTAGTCTATTTAGTAAAACTATATATAGAAGACCTTCATCTTTTAAATCTTCATTTAAAAGGTTCAACATATTTTTAAACAATTTTCATATAACATTTTTAATTTTTAATTTTTAATTTGGTCTTTCGGTGTGCAGTGGTGACCCAGCGGCTCGGAGAGTGTACTTGGGATCTGAAGGTCTCTGGTTTGATTCCCACAGGCGACCAGATATCACCCCCAGAGCGCCCTGATGTGGCCCGCCACATCCTAGAAATAGGACGGTTAAATGCAGAAAAAGAAATTTCTCCAATGAGATTAAGATAATCCTTTAATAATCTCACAGATGGAGAAATTTACAACAATTTAGATGAACAGAGTTTGATCAGTTTAGTTTAGCGGTTACAACCATGAAGGCAGATCCCCTCTGCAGGACAAACCCACTGACAACAGCACTTCTTACGCAAGACAACTTCGCACGCTTCTTCCTTCGGATTCAGCGATAGTCAGTCAAAATTTCTGATTCCCTCTTCCTCCATCTCTCTGTTTCTCATTTCTGTCCTCCCTTGCCTCGCCCGAGTGTGAAATTCCCTGACAGTTTTGGGCCAAATTCGTGAAATTTCTCCCTTCGGACATCTGCTCCGGCTTTCCTCTCGCAGTTTGGCCAGGCAGGAGATTTGAGCATTGTTGCTGCTTTGTTCCAGCTGCGAGGGAGAGAAAACTCAGGCAATTTTGTGATTGCTCCCATCCAAAACGATTTACAGTGAGCGTAATGGGAGAGAAAAAAAACCCCCATTGTTGAGCACTTTATGAAGCAGCAGCAGACGGACGTGTGGAGTCAGCAACACAAGTGCCTGATTCCCGCCCTCGACGGAACACATTCAATGAAATATGGTTTCCTTGAGGCAGAAAATAGTGCAGGAGTCGATGGAAGCACACTGAAGACGTGTCAGCATTGAGTCAAAGAGGAGAAGTTGCAGTTGGGTATGTTACAGGTCACACCAGGCATGACATTTCCTGAGAACAGCTATGGAAAAGAAGGTTTGAATAATTAATGAGCTCACAAGGCTTTTTCAGGCTGGCAGCCTCGGATGGCTAATGTTCGCGTTCTCTTGATTTTTATAGCCGATGAAGTTACCGACTGAAGTCTCAACTGCTGCCGTTCCAGTTTGTTTGCAATAAACAGAAGAAGTAATTTACGCAAACTGCCGGAGCCTTTAAAAGACGCAACGTCGATACTTCTACAGTATAGTGGGTTTTCCAGGCACGCTGTAAAATCGTTAGCGGTGAATCATCTACTTCGGGCCTTATAAGCTTTCTGATTCAATGGGTCCCGTTGAAGCTCCGTGATTTCCACTGAAGAAAGTCACCAGTTGATTTGGGTTTTTTTTCTCCTGAAACATCTTCCAAATGCTGGATTCTTTCCAGTCTCAATGATCTCTGAACCCAATTGGGCAGAATGTCTTCCTCACTGTGTTTACACGGTCAGTTTTTACTCAAGTTGTTTGAATTCTTTCCGATTAAGAGACCAATTTCTGCCTTTTACATGAACATAATGAAATGATCAGACTGATAAACAAATTTATATTTGGCGCAAATGTGGATTTTGGACCTTATTTGCAACATACATCAGGATGCTACTTTGTGAAAATTACATGTATGTACCACAAGGGACCACTATGTGTCACTGTATGACAACAGAATGCCGCTACAGTAAACATCTAAATGACAATCAAAGATTCAGCCTATAAATAGATAGGATGGATTTGAACTAAAGTCTTTAAGCCCATAAAAGAGCTTGGAATTCATTTTCTTCCATATTTATTTTCACTCTTCAAACTGCATCGGTTCTCTTGATCGATGGTCACCCCAAACTCCGTGCTGATTCTTCACCCTGAACAGTACAGTTATTAGATTAAACTAGAAACAAAAATCCAACTTGCTACTCTTCAAAATAATAAGAAACGGGGAGATCTTTTAGAAATGTTTATCCATAATTCTTCTCCCAACAGCTGCAGTACATCAGTCACTGAACCAACATTAATGCACCATGGCTGGAAACAAAAGAAAATTTGATAAAATGACTAAAAACGTCAAGACTGCTTTCAAATATAAATCCATTAAAACTCATATATACTGTACTATGTTACAAAAAACTATTTCACAATTAACACAATCCTGACAACACAGTGGAAATGAAATGATCTGCTTCATTCTAATTGCTCTCAACTAACATTTATTTTATTTTCACTTTCTGGATTGAGGGCGGAGAAAAAGGGAACAGTTATTCAAAGATGGGCAGCCATGACCTTTGAACTGAATTCACATAGAATATATCATCCCAGACTGTCACTACCAATAAATACAATTAAGCGATATCATAAATATAAAGAAACCTCTCAACATCCATATTTGTCCCCTCTGTGCGTTGCTCAAATCACAAAAGATTATATCTCAAAAACACATTAATGACAACACCATATGGATCCACACAAAAATATCTTTTGAAGACATATTAATAAAGAAAATACAACAATAATGTAGCTTGATTAGGTTTTTATGAGGTCCAGACAGATGCAGATGAAACCCATTGATGGTGTGCATAGAAATAAGGAGCTGGATATTCAGCTCAGCCATGAGGAAATGTGATCGCTGCAGACGTCGTTAAAACTGGCACCAATAACCTGCAGAACCCAAACCAGCCATTTCTCATTAATACTCCTCCAACAGCCCAAGAACTCAACTATTCCCTCTGCAATGATGTCGTCTAATGACTCGTGACTGCCGTTTATGGCTGCATGCTGCTGTTCGCACTGAGTAACTTCATACATTAGAGTTTATGTGAACAGTCAAAACATTCCTTCGTGGAGGAGCCATTGCTACCTCGCTGTAATCCGTCACAGCAGCCGGCGATCGGTGTCTTCATTCTTGCGAATATTGCCTGTTGGTTTTAAAAAAAGAAAACATGGCACTGCGTGTCGTTGATGAAAAGCACTGACAAACTCATTTGTGTTTTATGTAATGCAAGAAGCAACCATATGGTTCTTTTCATCCTGGCTTTTTTTTTTTTTTTTTCCACGTGTATCATTTGTCTTCTGGTTCAGATCTTCTCACAAGATAGCCGGAGGATGCAGTTTCTGTCAGTGCAAACGGAAAATACATTTAGATATCAAGAAAGATGCTGTGGTATTTGGAGACGATGTCTGTCGTTAACTATCCTCCCCATCTGCCAATAAGCTTTTATCCATTTGTCTGTCGGCTGGGCGACGGATGAGTGAAGCAGTGAGCTGGACTCTGATACCCACTGATGCATTTCATGTGTGTTATTGACTCAAGTCTGTCCTCGGTGTCCAGACTGCTTTTGCGATCCGCCTTGCGGGGGAGAGGAGGAATAAGCATTTTTCCGTCCAATTAGTGCTCATCATTGTCATGTCTTCTTTCACCACGGATGGATCTTTATGTCAATACGAGGGGTTGGTGGATGCCCTCCAATGCCTTATTTCTCAAAATATTGCAGCGAAACCAAACGCTGGAGGACACAACCACCTCGACAACAATTTTCCTACTTTAAATCCTAGAAACTTTCTTATTGTTGTGGATGGTGGATGTTGACCATATTGGTCCAATTTAAAGCAGTTTCCATGCTGGGAAATGAACCACATTCTGACGCACTGACACTTTAGTCATTTATAGAGCACAATTTAACACTGATTTATACACAGAGTTCAGAATCGATATAATTACGTGAATGCTGTGGATTTGAGTAAAGGAGTGAAAAGATGAAACTGAAATATTTTGCATTACTTTGAAATTCTTGTGTATATCTTTCCTCTAGACCGGGGGGGGGGGGGCTTTGCCTCTTAATTTGAAAGGGTATGGCTTTTCTTATGTTTTAAAAATAGCTGAGTTTTATTTTTTATTCATTTATGTCACAAAGAAAAACTAAGTTTAAGCGTTTGAGAGTTTATCGTCAGAGAAAATGAACTCATCATTACAGAACATAATATAGAAACCGTATTCCATGGTGTTCCTTAAGTATAGAGGGGGGTTGCCTGTAGGTTTACAATGCTGCTCTCGACAATTGGTAAGCATACGGTCAAGAAATGATCTGCATCTCCTTTATATTTGTTTTAAAAAGCAAGTTGATGGTTTCCTCCAGATTGGGAGAACACAGACTTGTGGTCACAGGAACTTCAGACTGTTGCTGTTTTTACAGTTTACACACGTAATCAGTGATAAAACCTTGCGTCTGCACAAGAGAAGGACAACATGCGTCTATATTAACATTCAGAATTGATCAGAAACTATGACAAGTTTCCAAACGTGAGTGGTTTCCTTCAAACGATTTCTACAGGACACCGTTCATCAGTTTTTTTAGAGCTGCATTTTCCAATGCGTCCTGATGGGTGTAGTAAAGGACTGTGTAGAAATTAGCAACAGAAAGGCGCGTGTCTGAACACATCCTTTACAGGAAAGAGATAATTAAAGGCAATGCAGAAAGCAGTGACTCCATATGAGCCCCGTTTCTCTGTTTCCCTGTTTCTCATCTGCTCTTTTTTTAATATTATGATTCACATTTTCAGTGAAAGCTTGTCTCTATAGGTGTGTTATTCCAGTATTTCTTGCAGAGAAAAATCAAAACTCATCTACAAAAAAACAAAAAAAACTCACGCGTCAACTACAAAGATTTGTATGCATGAAGTGTTGATCAATTAGTCTGCACATTTAGATCCAGGAAATATAGTTTCAGTGTTGATGCTTTATTTGCTCTGTTTTGTCTGGAGCTGACCCTCAAACTGACAATTTCTTTCATTTTGAAGACGGTTGCTTTTGAATACTAAGTGGAAGTCTTCCAGTTTTTGTAAAAGTTGCTCAGATAAAAAAAACCAAAAAACACGAGTTTCACAGTGTTCTAAGGAGCAACTCAGGCAGAGTTGCCATATGCTCCGTTGCCGAAGATCATTTTTAAAAGAAAAATACAACTGAGAACTTTATAAAGAAGTTATGAACTTCACACAATGTAGAAAACAGATGTGGCTAACTTCGAGAAAAAAGTGTCCTGATGCACAGGTGGTGAAAATTTACAGAATTCTTTCCTTTATTTTCATCAGAATGCTTGAATATCAGACTTCAGATCCTGCACCATCCAGCAAGAAGCTGCAGCTTCTGTGCGATGCTGTTTGGGTGTTTCTTTTTCTTTCCATTGTTTTTCCCGGGGAGTGCACCGTCCAGCATTTTTTTCACCTTGGAGGAGGTCAAATCCAGAAGACAGAATAATGAGGTCTGCTATAAACATGGCTGTGCTGACTGTTTGGGAAATGAGCAAGACGGTCAACATTTAAAGAAGGAAGACTGTTGATTTGACTGTAACTTATTATGACAGGGGTTTCAAACATAGAAACTATGAACCAGTACAAGCACGCCAGAAGGTCTCACAATGGTATGGACGTTGCACAGTGGAATAATGTTAGAATTATTGTTAATAATAATAATCATCATCATTAATGAAACTGATGATAATGGCATTAAAGTATTTAAGATTTCAGATAGCAGTATCAATAAAAAGGCTAATTATAACAGTTTTTTTTTTTAAAGTGCAACATTTCAATTTTCGTTATAGAAAAGTCTCCTGTTTACATGGCAACATTTTGTTTACATGGATTTACAAGATATTACACTATTGTTTCGATGACATGGATATTTGTGTTTCTCTTTCTCAAGTAATTCAATTGTAGTCTTAAATTTTTTTTAACATGTCTTCAAAGGCAAAATTCAAATCTGCATTAATGTTTAATAAACTTTGTTGACCCACAACCGTTTCAACTTGTATTAAAAAAAAAAATAATAAAAAAATTCTAAAGTTTTAATGGTGATTTACAAATCTGATATTCACATGAGGACATTTTAATAGAATAAAGTGTTGAACGTGTTGGTTGAACCCACCAGTATTAGCACGTTGGGACTGTGGCAGTTTGTGAAAATACATTTTTACTCTGAATACACTCAATACACTGAATTCAGCTTGATAAAGTTTCCATTCAGACTGTTAAGCTGCTGTTTTGTTAAGAGGTGAAAGGTGATTTTAAATGTATTGTCGCTCTGTATATTTATAGTTGTTTGCAGTGTTACCTTCCATGGAATTGTTTTTGTGTCCTTAATAAAGTCATTAACAAAGCTCACTGCGCTTTCTTCTTCTTTTTTCCTTTTTTTTAACCAGTGTTGTTTTGGAAAGGGAAGCATATTGTCTTCCTGATTACTGGTCGCCCTCATATTTGAATGCAGTGTCTTGAGTTTTCAGTCTGAATTGTATTAACTGATATAAATTTTAGCTGGAAATCTAGATCAAATCTGTCATATAAATATTTTACCAAATGCAAATGATATTTACCAGATGTCATGTCTGATGCGTTGTCTGGCTCAATCTACTCTCTGTAGCTTTTATCAAGAGTAGATAAAGGTGGATATTTTTAGCAGAGTGCAGCACTGACCCTCTTTTAAAACACACCGGCACATCTGGCGGAACCACAGGCGTTATCTTGTTCAGCACTGACCGTCATGACTGAATTCCGCTGGTGAAATCCGGGTCTGAGGGACCACTTCACCACAACTATACCAGCAGGTTTAGAACAAGTCGTGCCCTCCAGACTGTGTGAGTGAGGAGAACGTGGAGCTTTAACAAGACCATGAACCCATTGAGAAATGTAGATATTTCATGGAAAATATTTGCTCATGGCTGTAAGACACCTCGAATATTTGAGACAAGGCCATGTTTGAAGACGGGTGTGTTTCTAAATCATGTTCACATGTGGCTTCTTCTTTGCATGACACCACTTTAAACTTGCTAATGATTTACAGACGGTTGTTTCTGAAAGTGTTGCTGCTCCTTTTCAGTGATATTCTTGACCACCACCTTTGGCCTTGTCTCTTCTTAACTAATTTCTTTAAATGTTAAAATTTTTTTGACAATATTATACTGCGTATATCAGGGTTGTCAAATATAAAGTCTATGGGCCAAAATCTTTGAGCATTTCTTAAGAGTAGCGGACACAGCACTGAGCTGAGCTGAGATATCCATGATACTGCCATGAAAGCGAGCAAACTAGCTTGAGCTTCAAAGCCGTGCTGTCAGGCGGGGTTTGTAAAAAACATGCCTAATGGCTTATATTGAGATTGTATTGATTTCCGGTAGTAAATGTTTGGCTTTGGGAAACTATAAACATGTTTGTCATGTATGCTCTGCACTACAACAAAGAAAAAAAACTAAATAAAACAATGCAATTGGGCTGAATGTTTCCTGAACTAAAATATGTTTGACAGCTTGGCTCTCGCTACTGGTATCTTGGTATAATATGTATTTTGTTGCAGACGTCATGTATAGACTAAATGAGTTGACAATTGCTTCTCCTTATTTGCGCTGCTTAATTTTGAAGCCTCTTGTTCCCGTTTCAACCGCAATCTGACAGTCAAAATGTCCATAAAACTCTCTTCAGTCGCTTCTTCCTGCTCTCTATGACCCATACAAGAACTCAATTGTTGGTTCAGCAAAACTCGCAAAGACAGCTTTGACATGTATTATTAAACTGCGAGAGTGTCTTCTGCAGAGTTTTTAACATTCTCCTTCCAGTTCAGCTCCCCGTCTCCGGCCCACGCCCACCCTCAGGGTCTGGCCTCATCACTTACTGTACGTGATCCCAGGAATTATCAGCCAGCAACCCTTGGCGCTTGTTAATGATGTCATTGTTGGGTCCCGGCGGGGACGCTGAGGTCAGCCTAGGAATGATAAAGGGCCTTTAGTAAAAACACCAGAATGGTGTTGTTAACCCCCAATTTGGCAGTCCAAACAAGATTACTGTGTTTTTGGAGGAAGTCGGTCTTCTGAGACTTGGCGGTGGTACGGCGCACTGTTCCAAGAGTCTGGGTTTCTGTGAGTGGGAAGAAGAAGATGGGCACACATTTGGAAGCGAGAAAGAAAATATTCTCGCAAAACAAAGACTAAAGACACACATCATGGTTAAACATACGTATGCTATTGAAACTGCATTTTCTTGCTTTGGGGCTAAAAAGGGAAACAGTTTCAAAAAAGTACAAGTAGTGTCTAACTTAGATAACTTTGAAGACATTCCTTTCAGAACACTCGCAACACCTTCATATGAATACATTCAGAACATGGGGAAAACACCACACTCGATTCAGTCTTTCATTCTTGGCCACTTTTTTTTCAGGACCACTGAGTTTAAATGAGTTTTTGAGGACCTGTTTATGCGACAACATGTGTATCTCCCGTATGTTCCTGGTGTTGTGCCTCTGAGTTGACCGGTTATTGAGCTTCTCTCCATGTTCACCCCCTCCAAAATAAAGGCCCAATGTTAGTTAGGATCGGTTCCAGCCTCGTATGACACTACCAATATTTATCTATCGGTCTAACCTTGGAAAAAGAAGCTATCAAGATGTATGGAGATGAAAAGTTGAGATGATATTAAGGCAATACATTAATTGTGCAGATTATATGGGAGTCCTTCAGCTTATTCTTGCTGCATTTGAATTATAATAAATGGGACACATCAGAAGTGCTATTGACGTTGGCCTTTACCTATCGATCTATTCAAAGTATTTCCCTGATTTCAAAATTGATTGTGTTTGCAAAATGTGAGGTCATACTAAACATAACCTTTGCCTCGAGAACCCTGAATGGTAAAGACAACTTTTTAAAAAATTGTCTCAAGACGCTTCTGAGCTGATGGGCTTGATAAATGAAACTCTAACAAAACTTTGAATTTCTGGCTCCTGCTGCTCCGCCACAAAGCATACAAACCTAAACCTGTACAGAATTCCAAAACTTCCTGAAGTTTGTGTAACCACGATTCTTGAATAGAAAAAAAAAGCATTTGGGTGGAATCAACGAGCCTTGCAGTTCTGCTACTATTAACCACAGATGTGGTACTGACCTCATCATAAGACACATGGCAAGATACAAAACTTGATACTTTTACAAGTACAAAATGTTTTACAGAACGTCCAAGTACATAACACTTTAGAAACTGAGAGTGTCTGATTATTGCATTCATAGATTGCATTTGGAGAATCAGTTTGTGAATGGTAAGTACTCAGTTTAGGTCACTGAAAGCTTTTCTCGAGCTCACAAGCTTTCCTGAGAAAGAAGTGAATCAAGTGTGCAGGTGTAAAGCAGTCAGAATCGAGTGGTTATTGGAGTGGGGAAGCCCCGCTCACAGCTAATGACTGCTGTTGATCAGCTGTTTGCCTGAGTCAGCACGTAATCCCCCTCAGCTGGGGCAGAAGATTGACACTGGTACCCTCCCTCCGACCTCCACTACTCTGGCCCCTCCAGGTGTGTGTGTGTGTGTGTGTGCGCAGTCGAAGAAGACCCTCGCAGCTGCAGTGTCACTGACATCAGCACTGCAACTTTTGGAGGACGTCTCTAATTAGACCTGGATGCCCTGTCATCACATGCTGCTGTTATCCACCGAAGCAGCTGGCTCACACACACACACACACACACACACACACACACACACACACACACACACACACACACACACACACACACACACACACACACACACACACACACACACACACACACACACACACACACACACACCACAGGTGCTGCGAGACAAGACAAATATCATAGCAACCGTTTGGGAAATGGGATTAGACAACAAACACAAGAAGAAAGAAGGATTGAACGGTACATTTTACGAGCAGAAAATAAGCAGCTTTAAAATTCAGCTGTTATTGTTTTTGTATTCCTCTTCCAAAAAAAAAGGGAATAAAATAAATCCCCCATCCTTTACTCTGACAGTGTAACAAAAATGTGTTTTGTTGACTGTGATTTTCTCCAAATAATGCAAAAATGTAGCATAGCTGTTTACAAATTAAGCATAAAAATGACAATGACCTTCAATATAATAAAAATATAAACCTTAAAATGCAACATTTTTAACCTCCCATATATCATCTATAATCGAAACTCAGGTAGTTGCGAACCTACTTTTTTATGGCTTCATATCCAATCATCACTGTGGAAAATGCCAACATTAAAAGTGTAATTAAAAGGTGAGAAAAGTCATTTCTCATTTCTGAGTTTGTGGTTTTGGCTTGAGCCGCAACACCTGTTCCCTTGCATAGATGTTACTGAAATAATTTCGACAAGGGTGTCAAACATGAGACTCGTGGGCCAGAAACCGGCCTCCAGGAGGCTCCATTCTGGCCAAACCACCAAGGAAATGGCAACAATTACAAGGTAAACATTGATTTTCAAAGACATTTCATAATGGTAGAAGACACAACACTGAGCCCCTGAGAACTAAAATCTGCCTCAAGGTCACACATCAGGGTGATTTTGTAAAACTGTGTTTTCACTGTATTTTGCACCAGAAGGTTTCATTAAATGCTGAGGTTGGAGTAATTTTCTTTAGTAATTGCTTGGTTTTTGTAAAGAATACAGCCATTTTTAAAACATAGGCTCTGCACCACGACAAAGAAAAATGTCATTGTTTAAATTTAAAGGCTGTTATGTAACTATTTTATCGGTCTGGTCCACTCAAGGTGGGCTGCATGTGGCCCCTGAACTAAAATGAGGTTGACAACCCTGATGTACGTAAATGGGGAATATCCATTTGGAGGTGGTGAAGATCCAAACAAAACTTAAAAAAGAGTCAGTGTTGATAAGCAGAATTCAGCAAGCACACCAGTACTGATAAAGCATTGTGAGTCATAATAGCTCCTTTTGCGATTATGCTAGTTTTAATCATGGATTAAAGTCACTAAATCCCATTGACCTTTGATGTAAAAGCCAAATCTTCAGTTCAATAACAGATTTCTACATGGACATAGGCTCTGACTATCTCAGTTAAATGTTTGAAAGCACGTTTTTCTTACATTGCTGCTTTGTACTTCTGGTGCAACACAGCGTCCTGATGGAGGGATTGTCCTTATTTAAACAGAAACCTTAAAATGGAAACTTCAAATTATTGACAAGATGAGTTTACCTGCTCACCTACAGCTCTGATTGAGCATGTATCGAAACCTGAGGCAAGCAAAACAAATAGTTGTCGAGTAATATTTGAAATAAGGCTTGATGAAGAGGAACAAGGTAGAAAAAAATCCATTGTCTTTGAAGGTATCTTTGCGCTTATTTAAGCGGCGAGCTGTGGTAGTAGGTACCGCTTAATTTAAACTAACCAAAACTCGGCTTAGCTGCCTGAGCAGCTGCCAGTCGGTGATCCAAACACCGATGACTAAACTGGCAGGAGGCAGGCAGAAGCAGCTGGTAGTGATTCAGCAACATCGGGCGTTTAAAAATCGGCTTTTGAAACCACACGAACTGACTTCGTTCTGGGCAGCGGACTCTCTGCAGCCCAAATGGTTTCAAGATTACCGGCGTCACAGCACAAATTGCACTTAAACAGATACTCTGGCGGCAAAGCAAATCAACACCGAGCAATGTTTTCTATGCACACGTGACGCAAGATTAGGGTGTGATGCAAATCAATTCCATCTCTTTTCTGCAAAGACGACAAACTGCAGCGGTGGACACCGGCAGGAAGTTAATGTACTGCACATTCAGCATCTGTGCCAATCATCCCTTGTAACATACTCACTGTTTTGTGAGAAGTCTTACGACTGAACCTGCCCCTGTCAAACGCCTGGCCGTATATAGACACAAATTACTGCCTATTGCTAATTTCCCTTGTAATTACAGGTTCGGCTCCACTCTGAAATTCACTGATTATCCCTAACAACAGAAACCATTGCTGTCAAAGTGTCAGAGACGGGAAATTCCCAGGTTGTAAGTCACTGAAAAAGTTTACACTTAACAGAAAAAAAAAAAAAAAAGTTTTTTTTCTTTTATAGGGACTGTGTTTTAACGGAAGCCATAACATTATGTAGAATGTCTGACATTCCTGGCTAGAGTCAACATTAATGTAGTGTATCAAGTCAAAATTGCAATCAGAAAGAATAAATAATGAGAACGAAGTGGTGTTTCCTTTCCCCTCGCTGACACAGACCGACCTTCCACTCGCTGCTGTGTCGACTTATCTTTGAGGCGAGCTGTGAAATTGAGAGGTGTCCTTTGACGTCCATCTGGAGCTGTTTGCCCCGACATGAAGCCACCTGTGACCTGCATGAACCTGCAGTAGCCTGAGTCACACACCCTGGATCAAGTACTGCTTTCTCAGCTCTCTCATAAAGATCTCCCGTAATGGGAAAGGACAGTTTCTTTTTTTCAAAATTGTAACTCTTGTCTAGCTGCTTCAGAGAAACAACTAGTCCATGTTCAGCAGCATCGTGTGTTTCAGCAGGTATATTTGTGATGTCAAGAAAATGCACTTATCTGTGATTATTCAACACAGAGCTCTGACCAACACTGAATGCAGAGCAAAACTCCATAGAGGTATACAGAATAGAATAGAATAGAATAGAATAGAATAGAATAGAATAGAATAGAATAGAATAGAATAGAATAAATAAAATAGAATAGAAATATTGTATTTCTACTAGAGGAAAATTCCTTTAAGTATTGCACCACATAGATTAGAATACACAGAATAAATAGAAAGTTAAATTTTAAAAAATGGCCAGTCAAATTAAATAAGTAAACTTAAATATGATTGTGTACAAGGCTTCACAATGACTAATAGAATTATGAAAATAACAAAAACACACGCAAATAAGAAACTTACACAATGAAAACTATTCAGAGGAAATGGTATTTATTATGACTGTGTCTTCAAGATAAAACCATGAAACTGTGCTCCCCAGTGAATAAATCACAAACAGCTGCGAGTACAATTAAAATGTTTAATATGAGATTTATTGGGTCATTTTTACACTGTAAGGTCATTTCACGGGTCACAATGGACTTTGATTGTTTCATTCTTCTGATAATTGTCAAAAACTTTAATCATTTAATTTTAATCTTACTCTAAACAGATTAAAACAGCAATGTCTCACTGTAATGACAATTTAAATTTTTCTTAATTATTGTCAGGATTTAAGCCACAACCTGCTTTCCATTAAACTTGTTTTTAAAATGTATTGTGTGAATGTGTAGTCACCACTCCTCTTCTTCCTTGTTCTCATCAGAAATGCTCTTCTACAAAGTCTTCACTCATCTGCCCTACCCTCAATGTGAACAGACTTTATATTACATCAACATCCAGGCTGTGTGACCCGACCAGAACCCTGATGCCTGCTGGTATATCTCAAAACCTCCCAACCACATCAAAGCTGTGATCTTACGTTTGACAATAAATAATGCTGTCTGACTCCTGCAGTTAATTTTCTCACAGTGCCGTGGCTCATGTGTACTAAGGTGGCCTATCAGCTCCCTGCAAATCTGCAATTACATCTTAAACCCACAAAGGGCCTTCCAAAATGCAATCTCTGCCTTTTCTTTCTCTAACTTGACCATTTATGAAGAAATTAGTCTAATTGCGCATAAATCGTAAATGGTGAATTTAGTTCATACTGTTTGTCTAAATAGGCCTAGTTATGGCTTTACGTAAGCAGCATAGTCCAGAGCCTGATCCGTAACTCGAACGATGCTATCAAACACATGTTCTGCCCAGGTTGTAGCTTGCCTTCATTACTGACTTTGCCCTGGATTCACCTCTGCTTGCTGGTTTGGGCTGAATAATCAATGCGAAAGAAAATATAAAAAAAAAAAAAACACGACAAAACCCAAAACATCTGTATTGACAACTGAGTGTACCTTCGCTGGAGAAACTCCAGCTTTTTGATCTCCCCTTTGCTAACTCTGCTTCATGGGAATTATCACCATGGTCGGGCCACAGCGTCGCCCCATCAGATTGCGAGACGAAAACTACCCACTGTATAATTGCATCTATATTGCGAGCCGTGGCGGGTCGCCCCGTGCCAAGACACTGCTCCAAAGTCCAACCTTTTTGCCTTCGCTTTTCATGCTCTGCAGGCAGAAATGTAGATAGGATATGACATTTATACAGCCTTCGGTCTCGAGCCACTATAAATAAAATTATGTCACGGTCAAGTGTGCGCTATCTGATTGTGAGTAATGTTAAAAAAAAAAAAAAATCTCCCCTCCCACGTATGCTAATACTGTTTTTGCAGCCCCAGTTGGGAGAGGCAGAGCACAAATGCCAAGAAGTTTGGAGCTTGAGAAAAAGCAAGTGGGCGAGCCGAGCGGTTGACGCTTTTCCAGTGTAATGCTCGAGAATTAGCTGAGAGGGCACTTCAAATGCATCCACATATTGTGTTTTTAATGTTTCAGAACTGCTAAAGTTGGGTACCTGCTGTTATATTCATCCTCGAGGATAACGTTTTTCCAACTTGGAGAAAGTTCATCTCACGACATTTGAGATTTGTAAAAGTGGAGGAGCTTTGGTTCACAACGGTCATCGATTCATAACAGACGTTTAGGATCCATCCCTGGATTCAGCTATACCAGGGGTCTGCAACCTGTAGCCTGTTTGGCCCTTCTGTAATCTCTCACTGAACCTTTAATGAAATTATACCTAAATAAGCATATCATCTTGTTTTTGTTGATTTTACACACACTCAAAGTCATTTTCAAAAGGACTTTTAACTCTTACGTTAACTTTTAACTAACTTTTAACACTTAAGTAACTTTTAAAGTAACTTAAAAAAATAAATGTATGTTCATATATCAAAACTGTGATTGTACAACACACTTCGGCCAAATCACACCACCAATGATGCAATCTCATCTGTTCTCCACCTTGCTGTCACTCACCGTGGCCACGAAGGATTGTAAAAACTCTGCTGCTGTTAGCAGTTTATCTGATCTTTTACTTGATTTGAAGCAACGTTATGGGAGTGCAGGAGAAGCGGAGCACTTGCAGTTGACATGACCAAACTATTAAGACTGAAAAAGCGAAATAGATGAAAATAATGTGTGAACCACCACATGGACCTGCAGCCAACTGATGCAACTTCAGCTGAGCTTAATGAGTGAATCATTCATCGGACTGACCCACGCGGTGCTGACGGCCCAGCTAGCGTGTCACAGCTGCGTCATTTTCAGCAACTAGTAGCAACAGTAACCACTATTTTCTTCTTTTTTCTTTTTTACAGTATTGAGTAACTGAAGTTTTAGACAAGTCCATCTGCACTGAAGAGGACCGTCGCAAGCATTAGATAATGGCGGGAAGTGACGCCCGAGGACGATGAACCGGGACGAGGGACTGTACATGCTGTCCTACACCTGGAGCTGATTGAGTGGACCGACAGCAGGGAGCGTGGCCAATCTGACAAAGGCGACAGGTCGGTCTCACTTTATCAACATCAGCTGATAAAAGAACAGGTGACATTTCTGACAAAGATGGGAGAATCCAGTAGTTAGTCATTACATTGTGCACGTAAGTGTAGCTAATATAAACCTGTCGTTCAGGTGAACATACTAACATTTCAAACGACCACAAGGGTCATTCTTTCTTGTTTTATCGGAACATCTGCATGTTGAGCTTGTCATTGTGGGCATGCTGGCATGCTCAGGTTGGCATTTAAATTGAGACAACACTGTTCTTAAGTGCAGCCCAACAAAGTCTGTCCCATTTAATTTCTGTGGGGAAATTCATGCCCCATGCCTGAGGCTTGTGGTCTATTAACCTACAACAGCAGGGGTACTGTGAAGCCTTTACTACACCAAAATAAAATTAAAAAGAGACTTTTTTTTTTTCCCCCTGCAGTTCACCAGCTTCACTTAGTGGGTTTTGTCTTTCTTTCTTTTTTCTTTTTGCCATATGCTTGCCATCTCTCCCACTTCTGCCAGCTACACATCAAAGTCCATACTACAGAATAATTCCATGCATTGTAGGAAACTTTACGAAATAGAGGAGACGGAAGAAAGTAAATTATAACTCTTTATAAGAAATTACCCTGTCCAGCAGTGTAAAAGTATCTGTGAGAGAGTTTTCCTGTGAGAGCGGGATTTGAGCAAAAGATCGTATGAGGACAAGAGCTCGACGGAAAGCCGAGGTTTTATGATGCAACCCCATCTTTGTTTTTAAAGCTTGAAGTCAGGCTTTTGGCCTTCACCACCCTGAGGTAAACATTTGAAAGGTGCCACAAGAGATTCGGGCGTCTGTTACCAAGTCTGAGCAAATAGTCCTGCAAGACGACAATATTTGTGTTCTCAATGCCGGTATCAACAAAACAACAGAGTCGACATCCCTCTCGTCTCAGTTGTGGTGGTACACATACACACACACACACACACACACACACACACACACACACACACACACACACACACACACACACACACACACACACACACACACACACACACACACACACACACACACACACACACACACACACACACACACACACACACACACACACACGAAAATTCTGTAGGTCAACCTGCCAAAATGGACCAACCTAATAGAAAAGGACAACAGGAGCGGCGACTTGTCCATTCCAAACGGATACAGACTTTGGTGGCTTCAGGGTCATTGCAGGGAGGTGATGAGGTCCAAACAGGTAACAGAAGTACTATAAAACCCAAAATATTTCCATCCACTATTTTAAGAGAGCAAACTGAACACTCTCACCGCAGAAGAAGTAAATATTTCTGTCGGTGTGGCGCAGGTCCGGAGCGGGAGTGTTTCGGCCATGGCTAAAACTTCAATGGCAGTATAAAGTATTCTTTCAACCTGATGCAAGCTTTTGATTTTTCTCCAATATCATTAAAAATTAACAAAGGTTTGTCAACTTTGTCATCTTTGAAGAACTTGGTTTGATTTATCAGACACATACAATTGTAGGCGTGTTTTTTTTTAAATTAGCCTTACCGATTTAAAGCATAGAACAAATCTGTTCACAGATGTACTATATGTGACTGTTTTATGTTTATGTTGATTCATCAAACTGTCTTCCTTAACCCCAGGTCAGTTGACAAGGGCTGGAAAAATTACCTGAGCCAAGTTAGTCCATCGTGGCGAGACAATCAGACACACACAAATCTCCACTACAATCAATTCAGAGTCAATAATAATTTTAATCGGTCTACGTCTGACACAAAAACTGACTATTTTCTCATAGTTGGTTTAATCCTCCTTTCATTGTGAGGAGACGGTGCAAACCACTGCAATACAATGCCACCCAGGAGGGCATTTACCGGTAAATTGATTTATTTGACACAAGGGCCCAAATCACACCTACATGTAACTATGAGATTAAAGTACATCATATTGACATCATGGGCAGAACTGTACATATATACGTCATTAAAACAGCCACAATGGATTTGTATAATCCTAAATTAACTAGCCCCGGGCTTAAAACCGTGTGCTCTGGAACATAAACTGGGGCAAAAATACGTCACCAATCACCTTCTCTTGTGAAAGTGAAATTCTCGCTTGCACTCATCCAACAGTCTCCTCATTTATTTAGGCTTCACAGTTAAATGGGCACCAGGAAAGTATCGTGGTTACAGAGAACACAAATCGGATGCCCTTAAAATCTCAAAACCGTTTCAACATTTGTGCGTCATAAAATGGTCCATTGATTTTATGTTTTACTGTAACACGTTTTGTAACTAAACGATTCAAAAAGCAACTTAGGCTTGAGAGCACATATCCCCCCCCCCCCCCCCCTCCTGCTGGCACCTCGCCATCTCAGGTTGAACCATTAGATTGGGGACCGGCTCTTGTGTCACTGGGTCACATGGTGATTGGTGAAGTTGACCGCAGGCCTGGCACAGGTACGTCATTATTTCTTAATGGCGGAGCCAACCGTGTGGTAAAAGGCACGGCGAAGGAGCAATTAAAGGTCTGCAGAAGTGGAGGTGAAAATGTCCTTCAAGCAGGATTTTACACACAGACACAAACCTTCAACTGGGAGAAAAATATAATCTGTCTCTTGTTAATTGTTACTTCTATTTCCTGTCAATGTTATAATAATAGGAGTGTATTTATTACAGCAGATGTGAGAAAACATCACAGAACTGTTTCATTCTGTAAACTGTTACTTTTTGTCTCTGTTCAATTGCAAAATTCAAGGACCCCGTCAAGGTTTTATTGCCATTTTTGGCTGAGATTGATTGTTTGGCTTTTCAGTTTTGGGCAGTGCAAAATGTCTTTGGAGGATTTTGTAGCCTTTTTCACCAAGAAGCCAATCAAAATTGCTTCGGTATTAACACAAGATGTGAAGGGAACACAGACAGTCAGCAGAAACAGGCTGACCTTCATCTTCCATTGGTCGAGAACAAGGTTCTTTACATGCTGAGGCAGAACACTGTGATTCAAACAATCATGTTGTTCCAAAGAAACAGGTTTTTGGCTTTTTTTGCCCCAGCGACCCCAGTGAGACATTTCTTTGAAGTGTTGACTTCAAAACATTGAATTTACAAGCAGTTCTGTACAAAACATTAACCATTCAGCATTTTGTTATTATTATTATTATTATTATTACAGCCCAGCATTAGATTTGATACTAACTTCCCCATAACTACTGTCTTTGGTGGCAGAATCAGCAAATTTAATGATAATCAACATATCTTACTTTATCACAGTGACTGTCTGGTAACGTATGTTCATGCTTTTTGGTTAATACAAATTGAGGCACAATTTTTTTCTTCTAATTTCATTGTAACAGCAGAGACTGGTGCATTTGATTAGGGTTTTTTTTTTTTTATTATTATCTCTACTCTTTGTTTTTAAATTCTACCCTTTGTTTTTCCTCAATGAAGTGGCTCATTCTGTCTAAAGATGAATCATTCAGGCATGTTTCCAGTGCCAATGCACTTCTTCCAACTGCCAATTATGGAACATTGTCTCTGCAGAACCGAAATCTCTGTATTGGAAACTCAATTTCACCCCGAGGCCAGGCATGTTTTCCACCTCTGACGTGAGTCCTCTTGTCTGTTCTGCGTATTAATGAAGACGAGTCCTCTGTTGCACTGAGCGAAGAATGATCAAATGTTTTCTGGTTTGGTTGATTTCTTGACCCCGCGGTGGGAGGTGAGAGCGTGTCAGCTTGACTTGCATTTCCTCTGGAAGCACTTCAGCACCGCACAGACAATTTGAGTTACAACTCAGCTCATCAAAAGTGGAGCAGAGATGCTTTGGAAGAGGAAGAACTTTGGAGAAAAAAAAAAAGAAAAAGAAAACAGCCCCAAAAAACGGATTGGCCCTCTGTGTTTATGTGCCCTCTGACTCTGAAATTCAAGATCTCCAGAGAATCACAGCCACTGAATCTGTAAATCCCCCTTGAGTCTTCACGGTGATGTAAATTAGAGTTCAAAGTGGAAAAGCAGAAACAAGCCACTCCACCCCTGAAGCGTCGAGGCAGCATGGCTCTCATTAAATTCACACACAAGCACTGGATTTGCATTTCCCCAAAGCTGAATCGCAGTTCGGTTTTTGCATGTTTGTCGCTAACGAAAAGACAAACAGTGACGCCGGAGTATCTGCATGTCCTTCGGGGAGGTGTGCGCATGTGTGCGTCCCGCAGAATGGCCTGGTTAATGAAGACCCAATGTTGCTGGGGAGCCATGGCGGGACCCTCGGAGCAGTGCGAGTCCCAGCAGAGCCGACTTGGCTGCTCTCCAACGCTCCTATAAAACATCCACAGAGGACCGATAGCTGCGTGAGCAGGAACACGGGAGCAGTGTGGTGGTGTGTTGTAGGGACGCTCAACCTGATGAAAAGTGAGGAATACAAGTTTTGTAGAAACTATTAAAGCAGAAAGAGTTCTGAGGAAATAAATCTCAAAAGTCAATTACAAATACATACGTTTACATTGTTTGAATATGATCACCCACCCATCTACTATACTGCTTTTTCCATCCTCGAATTAGGGGATACAGTCACAGGGGGCAAAGTAAAGTACGACCATACAGGTTCAGAGAGACAAATGACTACTTCGGGCTACGGGAGCACTCAAGGTGCCAACCCTTAGAGTACTGCATACGGTAGAGACCACAATGGCAACATCAGACAGCAGCTAAGCCAGAACTGATAGAGACAAACTGACAAGTGCATACAGTCTCATTGGTTTTACATAAATTCTGACAGTAAAAATGCAGCATGATGAGATTTCTAAAAATAACCTTTAAGTGGAAAAAAAAGCTTCTCCTTTCATCGGGGAATCTTGAACTGATCAAAACATGACTGACATCTTGATGATCCTCGCCTAAAGCTTTACATATTGAGGGGCTGCAGTCTTTATAAGCAGTGCTTATATACTTTGTCAGTCTGCCTCCGAGGTCTGTAGAGAATAGTTATCTTTTTATAAGAACATGTTTAAGTGCTCTGGTCTGGCAGAGCATGAGCTCATCCTGCAGGAGCAGGAGCGCCTGGGAAGAGATTGCTTGGACTGGTGTGTGTGTGTGTGTGTGTGTGTGTGGCCCTACATTTACTCCGCAACAGACATGTGCTGTCTGAACGTGGCTTACTCGCCACAGAAGGGAATTTTGAAGTATATTGGAATAATTCAAAAAAAAAAAAAAAAAAAAGGACTGGCAAAATCATAATAGACATTTTAAAAGGCAACGGAAACCACAAAAGAAATGCTCCTGCAGCTCTGGAATAAGAATTGTTTCGATATGTTCCTTTAAAAAAGTGGTAATCGTCGGCATAATTTTCAGTCCTCAGATTTCAGGAGGTTACAAGTAACAAGCTGATTGAGAAAACAATTGCTATTCATGCTACAGAATGCTCATGTTTCTTATGTACGGAGCAGTAATCCTGCAAGAATTCATGATTAATGCATGTACTGTGGCTTTTCCACTGGCTACCACTGTGTGTATGTGAAGGGTGTAGATGTGTGGTTAAAGCAAGACAGCTATATATCCTTGGCGAGCCCAGAGCTTCTTTTTTTAAAGCCAGGACCTTACAAGAACATAAAACAAAAGCTTCCACGCTTGGCCTCGGTGCTCTGGGTCAGCAGGGGAATATTGGACAGAGCGGTGCCAGTTTTGAATTGTTTCTTTAAGAAAAGAGAGGAGGCGAGGTCGACAGCAGATTGAGGAGGACACCTGAATATTTAGCTCTGTGAAAAACATGGGCATGGACACCAGTGTTCAGAATAGGAGCATCAAGGTTATGCTTTACAACTTTTCATTGTTAGATGCTATGAAGTTAGAATTAGAACATACATTGATTATATCTGATTAAATCAGCATCTCATGTAATGATATCTTTTGATATATTACACATTGTAAGGAGTGTATTCTGGTTAAAAATGATTTATGTTATACTGCACTTAATATTTGCTTAATCAACTTTAGTATGATAAAACCCTTGTTTTTCAAACGTTTCCACTGTTTTGTTATGAGACTGAATCATAAGTTTAAAGTTGCTGACATCAAACCAAAGTAATGATTTTAAAAACTTGACTTCACGTCTGTACAGAGCGAAACGGGACTTTTGGTACATTTATCGAGACAACAATGTTTTGGTAGTGGAAATGATGAGCTTAATGAATGAAGCTGAATACCATCAAAACTGAACTTTCAATTGAATAGGAAGAAGTGTAGCTCTTGATCCTGATTGACCTTTCTATACATGCTGAAAACAATATTAAGATTAATTATTTAGTAAGATTAGTTTTTATCTTGCTCACCGGGACACATGCATTTGAGACTACTGACATAATTAATTTCTGATTCAGTCAAACAAACCACAATGACAATATTTAGATTTTAACCAACTGATGTAACCAAAGCTGAACTTGATGAAACTTGACAGTTTTTTTTTATTTTTGCCAATTTACTTTTTAATTTCAGTCATTGGTCTCAACCCCACAATGTTTAAAGACATATTTATTGTCATCAAATAGTTGGCAAGTGATTATTTAAAACTGTAAAAAAATATTATTTAGATCAGCTTTGAATATATAAAGCTGAGTCCATATTAAGGCTGGTGCACTCCAGCATGTATGTACAGTATGAACCATTAAAACCTGTTTAGAGCTACTGGCAGGGTTGTGAAAGTTCAAACTTGGAAGTCCGACATCAAATGTAGATTACATTAGACTAGATTAATAATTTTTAGTCCCACATGTAAGAAATGACAGCAGTGTCTCGCTGAGCTTTTGCAATTTCAATTACGAGTTCTGTGTTCAGTCCTTTTTCTTATCTACTCTTCTCTCCTGCCTTCCTACTTTGCTATCATCATTATTACCGTGGCCACTAGAGTTCACCATTGTTCCGGCTCCAGTAGATGTAAATCAGATAGATTAGGGTTAAGTTTCTAACCTCGATCTGTGTGATAGAAAAAAGTCAACAATAATAATTTGATTGGTCTGACAAAACACAAACAGGCTGACACAGCATAATGGATGCTAACCTCTTAATACAACCAAGATGCGTTTATAACTGTTTATCGTGCTCACAGCTGGAGCGCTGTTTATGGAGGCTGCTAAAAATAAACAAGCTCACAAATAGTGTTCTGTGTTCGGATCAGGCCACCTTTATTCAACATTGAACAGTCGGCTAAATTATCGTTATTTGTTTATAAGTAATTGCCAAAAACAGTAACATGCTTTGTGTTGCATCTTTAACGATGTTCAACCCCCAAAATTATTTACAGTTGGACATTTATGTGTTTGCATGCGAATGTGATTTGTGCCCACAGAGAATGAGTTTCCTGCTCTGCCCTTCGTATGGGAGACACACACACACACACACACACACACACACACACACACACACACACACACACACACACACACACACACACACACACACACACACACACACACACACACACACACACACACACACACACACACACACACACAGAGAGTCAGCGGGTGTGAGGTCAGACTAAAGCACTGACGTCCGCTTTTTAATTTGCATGAAACAGAACTGGAAGAAATTTACAGGCAACGAGAAACAAGCCGCGCAGGTCAAAGAAAGCGAAAACAAAGAACTCTGGAAGTGGAGAATATGCATGTATTCAGATGCACACGTGTGACCAGTTTTAAACCACACACTAATGTTTATGCTCTGTGGCATTTTCACTTGAACAGATGTAGATTTCTCTTTTGCAGCTCCGACGAAGAACACGTTTTCTCCTCTCGGTAGTGTAAGGGAGTCAAAGTTCAAAATGACATAGAGTTACCACAGTAGATCCATGAACGCACGACCACACAACCATTTGTTTTTACCTACAATTTAACTCAGAGTTCTTGTGTAGGTCAACCATGTGGGGGGGGGGGGGGTATTTGAAATCACCTCTGGTGTTTCAGATCTAACTGTAGATTCACAAGTCCGATAAGTCCGAAACCACACACAAACACTGAAACACATTAAAACTTTTGAGAGATTAGCCACTTGAAGTCCAGCGACAGTCACAGAGCACCAAGCCTATTTGGGCTCATTTGTCACCAGCAGTTGCTCCCTGAAGGCCCCCTCATTGTTCTCAGGCGTGTTGAGGCCACGTAAAGTTTGAATTAGACCAGGCGCCCAACTAAAACCACTGGGGTAAAATTAGGCATGAGGGTCGGCTTTCTCTCACAGCCCCTACTTTTTTTTTTTTTTTTTTTAAAGAGGATTAAGTGACTTTTAAAGTTATTGGAGGGTTAATATGGATGATTAAAACAGCCGATTATTGCGCGGGTTTTACTGGCCTCACCTAAAGGGGGTTGTGCTTGCTAGGGAGGGTCGAGGGTGGTAGGTAGGGTTTAGGGTAGTTTAACAGGCTCGGGATCATAATGCTTTAATTTAACACTTGATGTGTGGACGGTGGGCAGTGAACTGCCCATGAACCTTCATAGGCCAGCCAGAGGAACAATTTGTGTGAGCAATGCCCGGCCGTTTTGTTGATTCCTGTAGTTTCAGAGCCGTGTTTACTTAAGAGTAACCTCCAGGGCAGAGAAAGCAGAGTTCTTTCAAAGTGAAGCTGGTATCAAATGACAACCCACGGATGTCCACATTAGATGGGAGACACTTCCAGACTGTGAGCCAGACTCGGGCGAGGTCCGCTGGGATTCGTCTGCAAAGAATTTTCTTTTTCGTTCTAAGATCCTGCAATGTGAGCAGTGTTCCTGTTTGCTATCAAAAACAACTGCCGACAAAAAAAAAAAAAAAAAAATACAGAAGCAAACACAACCACAGAGGCTTGTTGGTGGCCCTCAATAAACAAAAAAGGGAAACACATCTGTTTACTAATGGGACCAGTAGCCGTGGTAACAGAGTGACATCATGTCACCATTAACAGGTGCCTCGTCCGGTTGGCTGCTCATGGGAAAGTTTTAATTAAGTGTTCCCGGTCAGCCGTCCGCACCAGTATGGGCCCGCAATTAGTTGCTAGTTAGGGGCTGTTGTCAATGTTTACGATGTGTCAGAGGGACGGGAGGCAGGCCTGCTGTTACTCTACCAGGTCAACATCAGGGGTCAGGGAGGGAGGTAGGGAGGGCGAGTAGTCGGGGGTATGGGTGGAAGCTAACAACCTCCTGGAAGTGATGGTGATCATCGTGTGGGCTGTTTTTGTGTTTACCTCCACTGAGGAGCTTGCGTTTATCAGGCGTTGCTCATCCATTTGTTATCAGGGTTTCTTTGTACATGTCTTGCTTCTATTAAAACCTTCTTTGCAAAATCTGAGACACAAAGCATTTATATTCCGGGACATCTTGACTTCAAGTAGGTTTTTAATACATATACCTTTGACATCGACAGTGTTTGTCCATAATCAGCATCAAGTAATTCAGGATAGTTGAAATTAAAGATATGTTCTTCCACTTTTTTTTCCTGAAAAAACCTCAGCGTCTCTATAGAATGTGAGCTGTTATGGGAACTTTGTTTGTCCGCACAGGAGGGTTTTTGTATTTACCTGTCAAAACCTGCAATTACAAGAGCACCTCCTATCCGTTAAGGGGAGAGATGTGTGTGTGTCTCCAGCATGAGAGGTGACAGCCCAGATTCAACAACAACACAGAAGAAGATGAAGTAGCGCGAGAGAGTTCCCTCTCCTCTCTCAGAGGAGGTCCGACTCATGGGGGTCAGAAGGGGAAGAGGCAGTATTTATCATGGCTCTGCACTCTGTTTGCAGGGCTGCTGGAGCCCCCCTGAGTGGCTGACTTCTGATAAACCAGCCAACCGCTGAAACACGGAGATCCTGTGATTAATAAAGAACACAAAGATGACTGATCCGTGTTTGTGAGACTAATCCCTGTGGCATCACTATTATTTGTTCCGTATTTGTTTGGAGTTTGAAGTTTTAGCTACGCAAACACTTCTTGGAGACCGTTTCAGTTCATGGAGAGAAAAAAAAAAGTTGTTGATGGAGACCTTTGCACACTTGGATCGAGCTCATCCAGCAGATGTTTATGGCTTGCCAGTCACAATTTCACCTTTTCATCCTGCCTCCCGCACACATTGGTACTTTGCATGTGAAACTTTATTTGCCTCACATTGAAATGGACTTTTTTCGAGTAATAACCCTCGTAACTTGTTACTGTGGCATTTGAAAACAATTAAGACTTTCAAAGTCCAAAAGAAACCTAATCAAACAAACAGCAGTTCAATTTGAAGCAGGCAGCAGCTGACAACATTTAGGAGTAAACAGTAGCTAATTACTTTCACTCCAGAAGTTACCTTCGTCTTACTAATTTGTACTGTGTGGAGTTAACTAGTTTCATTATGCATTTGTAGGGGGAAAATGTAGTGCTTTATGTTAAATTCTCGCTGATGAAATCCATGTCAAAAAGACTACAAATAAATGTTATTGCCATCATCATCAGAAGAGGTTTATGAAATACTATGTATTAATAGCTATGGCCATGTATATTATTGCCTTGTTTGATTCTGGCTGGTGATCCCAAGGTTTCACTTTGCAAGATATGGTCTGTTGCCAGACCCACTTTTCAAAGTATGTTCAGTGGGTCATTGGGGTGGCGTATACATTTTGGGTTAACAAAAATAAAAAAACGATGACCACTGATGGTGACCTTTTGCTTCATGAAAATGCAAAACTGCATTGTCTGAAGGGGCAAATAAGTTTTATTCTGGTTCTGAAGCCAATAATGAGCAAGATGGCCAGACACGCAAGATCACAACACACTCTTAATTGTGCAGGTTTGGCTTGAAAAAGGAAAAAAAAAAAAAAACTCATGGTAGGAGTGGCACAATGTCAAGAGCTGCCATAGCTAATGTTGCTATGTTATGATCACAATTATCCTTATTTGACCAATGTGAACAACCCAATACAAAAGTTAAAGTGTTATGGATGTTAGGTGTTTCTAGTGCGAGAAAACTCAGCACCATAGGTAGGCCTGCCTCAAGTTGTTAACATTGCCCATCAAAAGAGTGTGTGGCATCTGTCATTGATCTTTGCTTTGCTTTACACCAGTTTCTGAGCACATCCCGCTGTCAAGTACTCAGTCGCCAATAAATAAAATCGCCATGCTCAATCACAAGCTGATTTACAAGAAAACCAACTGATTTCATGATCTCAGTCAGCCTGTTACCAGACGAAAGCTGCTGCATGTTTGGGGCCTTGCTTAAAATCCCCTCAGCGTTCGGTTGATACGACTGTTGGGGAATACAGCGGGCTCTGGTAAAGAATAAGAAAACACAATATGATGAAGGGCTTTAAAGAGCCTTCGCTCGAGGCACACCAGGTTAAACCATTTGCACTGAATGGAGCATCCACTGGGATCCATCTGGCAACAGGTCTGACCACAACGAGGCAGAGCAGAAGGCACATTTTCTCCACGAGTCCTTCTCTTTCTGTCCTCCTTTCTTTCATCCCACATCTCGGCTTACCTCTCTGTGCTCGAGTCTAGACAGAGAAAGGAACAGAGGAGGAAGGGATGCCGATGCCAAGTCATGTGCTGTTGAGAGTGCAGATGACACACACACCTACACGCACACACACTGATGAGGTCTGGTCGAGCAGTAGAAACAAATAAAGGTGGATTATGACAATTAGTGGCCTGGTCCAAGACTGTGGTGTTTCCATGGCTTAGTGGATAGGACCAATTAATCAGAACTCCCTCCCACACACACACGCACGCACGCACGCACGCACGCACGCACGCACGCACGCACGCACGCACGCACGCACGCACGCACGCACGCACGCACACACACACACACACACACACACACACACACACACACGCACACACACACACACACACACACACTGCTAATGAGAGGAGTAATATTCAAACATGTGGGAACCATTTCACCACCTCCCTGCCTCTCTCTATGACAACAGAGAGGAACAGAGCAACATTTGGAAAAAGAAAACACGCCACTGAACCAGCTGTGATTAGCAAGAAGCTCATGATTGTAATGAACCAGGTGCAATTCTGATAGGAAGACTAATGTCTGTCCAAAGCTTGAACACGAGTTTTTTGTTGTTTTTTTACCTGCCTGACAGCTTCAAGAGGCTTTTAGCAAAACGTGTTGGCGTAAATTTTAGAAATCATATGAATGACTCCAGTTTTCCTTCCTGTCTTGAAAAAATTGCTGTTCTGATTGAATTTCATATATTTGATCATTTTCACTTGGTCGTTCTTACCTTTCGATAAAGAAAATCCTATAGAGCCAGTGAACATTGCAGTTCAGTTTTTACATTTTTAGTTGCATATATATATTCCCAGTTCACCTTTTTTCTCAATTCACACACAATGTCAAGCGCCTTGCATGGCAGCTGTCACCTGTAGTATATGAAGTTAATTTACTCCATTTAACATGTTATATATTTGATTTCAATGTTGTTCTTTTTTTCTTTCAAAAAAAAAAAAATCAGTTCAATAGCTCCTGAGGTATATGCAAAGCCAATGCGAGCCAAAGGGGAACATGTTAGCACAAACTAATTGGTGTCATAATTTTGAAGAAGGCAAAGTAGAAACAGTGACAATGTAGAATAACATGGACAATGGGTTAGATTTTGATTATTCAATATAGGCTGACGCCTCATTTTAACTGGCCGACAGTGGTAAAGAATAATTGCTTTCACCAGCAATCAACAGGTACATTATTTTGAGGTGGTGGTTCTGGGGGCTGAGTAATGTATTATGCAGACCAATTAAAATAAGAAGAAAAGATATCACGGAAGACTAACTGTCGCAGGCGCAATGTTCATTGGCTTTGTAAAGAGATTTGTGGTGCAGTGCCGTGGTCATAGATACTTCAGCATGTGGAGGGGGAGACTGGCATTGGAACCTGAACCAGGAGGCATGGAACCAATAAAGAAAATGCTCCTTTCAAGAGTCTTCTTTCCATCACTGTGGCGAAAGTTCAATTCAAGTAGTCATTCTCTTAGCTGACCAACCCAACTGTAATTTTTTTTTACAGAGAAGAAGCATTGACTCATGTGTATGCTTGTGTTTTGTGTGTTTTCACTCGGTGGAAAGCAGAAGCAGCGGATAATACAAAGCCAAACTGCCAAAACCGCAAGGGTAAGATGACACGGTGCCTAATTACGTTTGGTGAATGAAACAATGAAGGAGCGAGGAAATGATTTGTAGGTTCATCGGCCTCTGTCACTGATTAGAAGAGATTTTTCATGACGCTGTGGTACTAATGCACTTTCATTTATTCTAAATCCTTCACCTCTAACAGAGCTGACATACTCAAGCTTAACCAGTGCAGGGCAGTACTGTTTCCTAGAGGTCATGCCAATTTATTCCACAGCGCTTGTCCCATTTGACTTCACAATAGTTCAGCTTACTAATACAATAATCCATAATTCAAAAGCTGGAAGGAAATGACCGCTACAGTTGCATATTCAAGCGTGCATTAAGACACGCGCGCATGCATACACATGGCTGATTTGTTCTCCCACAGATAAACCCTGGCAAAAGCGGGTGGCCGACCATGTGATTGCACATACATGAACATGGGGGCGTGTTGGTTGTGTAAACACTGGTAGCCACGGAAACAGGAGGGTCAGCTGACCTTTCCCGCAACAGGCTAGAAAAACGCTCAATGCTTGTTTCGAAGGTGGAGCGAGAGAATAGGCCCTTCATTATGCTACCCAATGTGATGGTGGAGTTTGGGATGTGGTTTTGAAATCTATCAGTTCGGGGGGACACCTCACCCAGAACAAGCTCTGTCCTTGTGCGACCCTTGCTTTGTAAAGTGTGCTCATTCCTTATTTTTCTCAGTCTCTCTTGTAGCACTGGCTCTATGGTACTTTTATTAATCAAGGTTAATTTTGTGCAGTCCAGGCTACACTGTGAGCTTTCATGCATTTTTTTGGGGTGCAGTTAGACAATCACAAGTCACTTTTTAAATCTCCTGTAGCACGAAAACAAAATCCTCCTCTGCGATCACGGAGATGAGTTACAGGCCCAGAAATATGCGAATAAAATCAAAAACGTGTTGAAGCTGAGCTCTGACATGTCGTGATGACAAAAGCAGGCCGAAGAGGGAAGGAGATCACACAAGCAAGTGGTGGTGGGGGGGGGGGGGGGGGGGGGTGATTGAAAACAGTCTTACCCATCCATTCGTCTCTCTGGTTTGTGTCTCCGCCCTGCTTGGCCCCTGTTCACTGCTCCAAGATGCAGCACATCCAGGTGGATGTGCCAAAGTCATGGCTCCTAAATCTTCAAGGCCGAGTGGGTAATGCGTCAGGAAAATAATGAAATGCTTTGAGGGATAAACAATATGTGTATGACAATAATTTTATTTAAGTGATCCAAGTTGTGTAGCAGATAATTGACAAAAAGAACACGTTGGGAATGAAATGAATCTAAACTCAATGGCATGCTCTCATGGTGCACAAAACAATCGTATGTAAAAATGGAGGAAACAGCTCAACATTCGATAAAATGAATTACCACTTAAGCTGAAACTACTACAGAGTTTGGGAAAAGGGTTAATTTGAATAAACATTTTCTATTTTTTTATTTTTTAGTTAAGGGTACTATGTAGAGCTCCCCTTATTAATTTGAACACATTGGATTTTGAAATGTGTCCAATCCCATCCCATGCACTTGGCCAAACAGGGGGCTGCTGCTATGAGAACCATGTCTGATTAAATGTCCTGAACCACCAACATGACATCATCACACTTTAATCCCACCCCGCCTCCAACTCCTGCTTCTTCTTCGTCTTTCCGCATTTTCTGCTGTTCTTGTTCATTCTTAGGTCAACTTTCTCGAAACAACAGACCCTGCACATGCTTCTTCACTGCATCGTCTGGCTTTACAGTTACACAAATTAACAACCTGGTAACGGGCCAGTATGACTACATCACGTACGTCAATGCAAACATACAAAGGCAGAAGTTCACTGCAGCTGATTAACAAGAGAGCATTGCTCATCAAGCTGTTTCTCTCTTCATGGAACAAGCTTTGGTATGTGATACAGACAGACAGACAGACAGACAGACAGACAGACAGACAGACAGACAGACAGACAGACAGACAGACAGACAGACAGACAGACAGACAGACAGACAGACAGACAGACAGACAGACAGATAGATAGATAGATAGATAGATAGATAGATAGATAGATAGATAGATAGATAGATAGATAGATAGATAGATAGATAGATAGATAGATAGATAGGAAAGAACAATTTCCAATGTTCTTGTAGAGTGTGTATTGACAGAGTCAATAATTTATCTCAATTATTGTAGGAATTATTATAGGAAACAACAGTACCTGTGAAAACTCAGTGAACCATAGAACTCCACAAGCCCTGAATCATTTTCTCTCTTTGAGGGTCACAACCATTACAAGAACGTATGCCTCAGCCTTAAAGAATGTGCTGATAAGAAAGAAAAAAATGTCAATAAAGTCATTGGCTAATATTGCAACAGAATAAATTATATTCTACAATTAATAAAGCCATTAACAAGAGTAATTTTCATTTGATTAAAAATTTCTCAGTGACACGAAGAGGGCCAGTCAAGCAGAGCAAAAAGAACCACATATGAGCTCTGCATTTCAAAAAGACAAAAAAAAACAACAAAAAACAAGTGACATGTGACAAAAACTGGCAACTTGTGGTGTGTCTTCCACTGGCTATGTTATGTCACCTGAAGGGCCTCATTAGTTGACTTAGTCACAGCAGCTTCATGCTGCAGACTTTGGCAGCAGGTAATCCTCGGCCCGCCTGAAATCCCCCAGTCAACAGAGCAGAGGCGCTCCACATGGAGGCCGACTTAAAGCTTTATTGGAGGCTTCTCGAGGCCAAGGGTTGAACTGGTACGCTAAACAGATGTTCTCATAAAGCAAATACAATAGTGAGATGTCCAACCGCCGTGTCAGGGAGGAGGTGGAGATAGATTGATGGATGGAAGAAGGGAAGGGAAAGATCAGAGGGTGTGTAAGGGGGTCGTTTCTGCATGGAGTGCCAGAAGAGTGGATCGATGGACAGATCGGTGATGAGAACCGAGGGTTCCTGAAAAAGCTCTGTGGATCATCATGTACGAGGAAGAACAACCGGGGCGAAGTCAGTCAGAGCGGAGCCAGGAGATAACAGTCAGAGCAGACATTGTCCAACATACAGTACCTACACTTTTCTCTGCCCCTCTACACTCTGGCTTTTTCTTTGGGATCTTTATTTCTCAGAGCTCTCCTCTCCTCTCCTACACTCACACACACACACACACACACACACACATAATTGCACGCACTCTCAGAACTACAGGCTGGGTTGAACTTTCTCCCCCCAGGTCAAGCGGTGAAAGAGGACAAAGTGGTATCTATGTTCTGCAGTTCATATTTGTGTTGGAGGCGCCACGCGGCCTGAGCTCCATGTTAGCTTGAGGTAATTACACCTATACACCACCAATATCCCCTCCCATTACTGCCCACTAATGGGCCTTACTGCTCACACACGCACACACTCATATATGAATGAGCACAAATACAATCACTGTCACACACAGCACTTTGTCCTGGCCGTAGGGGCCAGTGACAACATCAGTTAGCTTCGATCTGTCACGTCAACATTGCTCATGTTTTTCTGTGGTCAGACTCCAATCCCCTCCCAAGATTTCCCCCGGTCTGTGCGTGTGTCAAGGTGTGTGTGTGTGTGTGTGTGTGTGTGTGTGTGTGTGTGTGTGTGTGTGTGTGTGTGTGTGTGTGTGTGTGTGTGTGTGTGTGTGTGAGAGAGAGAGAGAGAGAGAGACAGTAAAATGAGGGAAATCTGGTTGTCACTGTGTTCATAAAGATTCATTATTCCGTATTTGCAAAATGATTTCATCCAGGAAGTCAAGGAATGGGGGCGATTTTCCACTTTGTTATATTGAACGGTCAAAATGTGATATTCTGTCTTCGTTCTTGCAGAAGTTGGACAATAATGTGTCAGACTTGTGCATTCAACATCCGCATTTGATGAAGATAATTGCTGTTGCTACAAAGGTGATGTACACCAGACTGACTTACAACCCATTTTTTCTACTTTACTGAACTTTAAGGTTCTGAAGTGAGACAGTTAGAGTCACGTGACTTGACCAAAGATGACCACATGAAGGCAGTCGGACCACCCAGCCGTGTTCCCCAGTACGATAGCTACTGCCAAGAGCAAAACCTCTGGATAATACTACAACAGTCAGTGTTTACTCTGGAGCTCCATCTGCTCAGTTAAATAAAAGTTGTTTCTTATTGTTTAGTTTTCTACCTGATATGAAACAGTGGAGTCGACTTTCACCCTGTCGTGTGTTCTCTGGGCCGTTACCCTGCACATCGAGGAAAGAAATACTATATTTAATCATGGAAGGTCTTTAGTGCTACTGACATGACAAAACATGACAGGGCAAGACATTTGACTGATCAAACCCTGCATTATAACAGCACAATGAGACAAAACAAGTAACTGTTGAATCAGATCCATGCCAGATCTGAGTTTAGATTTTGAACAGAGTTAGACATTGATGGGTTACTGCAATCTGATTGCTTTTTCAAATAACAAGTAAAGTAAGGGATTACCCTAGCAAAAACAGTTGTTAGATTACCGTTACTTTTCCACAAGCAGGCCACATGACTGCGTTACTAAACCGTGATTTTGTCTCGTGAGACGAATGAGCGACGTGCAGCGATCAACAGGAGACAACATGGTGCCTCCCAAGGTGCTTTACAGCACAAAAAACTGAATAAAATAAAACAAAGATCAAGATCATTAAAGATATAAAAACAAGAAAAACATGCATAGTTATACAAAAAGTAAAATTGAGCAGCTACAGGTCAAAGGACTGAATGTTGATACAAGCAGCCTTTAATTTGTTGTTAAATTTGTCATTAAATTCTTATTTAATGACACCCAAAACATTTATTTTCTTCCAAAATAAGGAAAACAGTAGCCACACAGATGTAGCCAAAGTGTCAACTATTTAACAGCATTGCATGGGAGATAAAAAAAAAAATAAAAAATTCCTCATCGAAGAAACAAACTGGAACAAAGCTTCTATGAGAGTCCTGAAGCTCTTATAGCCATCAACGTCTCATTCTCAGATTACTTCAAAAATTACACTCATTTGATGACTTCATGAACTTCTTGCTTTATGGCCGGAAAAGGTCTGATATGGTCGTAAATAACTGCTGATTTATGCGTTCAATTTCTATCGCTGCATGTCTGGGTCTCCTCTGCAGGCGGGGATCAAAGCCAGGTATGTGCCGAGGTGAGCCGCCGCCGCCGCCGTCCCTCCTCGGGAGACCACATTCTCCTGTTTGTGTATGTTAGTCTCTAAGTTTCGTCCTGTTTAAGCCATAGCAATACATCACCACGAGATGATACTCCCATGGCAAATACTGTCTGTGCAACTGCTGATATTATCTGACATCCTCCAAACAGAGTTAAAGTTAATTCAGCATACCCTCGATGCTGCTGGTGCCTGTTGAGTCAGATGTCATCCATTTTTAGATATTACTTCCCACTGCAAATGAAAGATGTGTTCCTAATCGGCCGCTGATTGTCTTATAATTCGTCTGCATTATCACCTTTTCCATTTAATGAGCGGTTGCTAATGCTAACAGACTGACACATGGGAGTGGGAGCTCTGAGGCACTCAGCTGTGGAAACAGCTTAGAGACAGCGGGGTCAGATTTTACATGCTGTCTGATAGCAAATCCAGCTGACTGCGTAACTGATCTGCTTCACACAGGCCATAAACCACACAGGCACATTATTAGGTGCGCGCGCGCACACACACACACACACACACACACACACACACACACACACACACACACACACACACACACACACACACACACACACACACACACACACACACACACACACACACACACACACACACACACACACACACACCACGCACCGCTATGTACAGCTACTGAAAATTACAAATGTAAACAAGTACATAAAATCTGAAAGAAGGTCATTGCATTATGAGTCTTTATAGCAGTAACTCAGTGGAAACACCTCACAGTGTGAAGTGTGCGTCCTCTGGCGTGTGCCAGAGACCTTCAGACTGGGCTGCAAATACAGGAATATATATATATATATATATATATATATATATGTCTGATGAAGAAAGAGGAATATCACTATAGCATTGAATTTCTTGCTGGTTGCGTTTTTGGAAGAAGGCTAAATTAGTAAAAGGCACAGTACTAGACCATTGTGTCATTTCACCAAAGAAAGTAAACTAAAAAACTCTTGTTGCGATGGTGCATTGAAAAGTGTTCTCTTGATAGTCCATCTGCAAAGTACGAAGTATGTACATCTAAATGCCTCAACCCCAAACCCCCTTTTCCTCACCTAACATACTGGCAGAAGAACAACCAATTTTGCCCCCCACTCTATACCAATTGGTACCTTCCATTATAGTGGCCAGTAGAACAAATATATACCTAATCCGTTCTTGAGTGAGCATCACACGGCAAAACAAAAATACATTTCTCCAGTCGGCTATTTCCTCCCACGTCTGAGCTCCAAGCCCCCCTGAGCCTCACCCTTGCTAATGGTGTTACTACCAAGCTAAACCTGATCCCACTGCTTGACAATCCCATCCAACACTGCATCTGGGTGGTATTTATGAGAAGAACTCCACAAGACTTTTAAATGATTTCGTTCTGGAAAACTATGTCAAATGTGGAGATTGGAGGGTATGGGGGCAGATGGGGATCGTTAACAGTTTCTAGCATCATTCTCCTCCTATTTTTTTTGTTTTTAAACCTCTGGCTTACAGCTTTAGCAGTTATTGCTTAGCTGGCACTTCTCTTATGTGCGAATAATTCTGAAAGGACACGCACACACACACACACAAGACGCACAAACAGGCACTCAGCAGCATCCATCTGCAGCCAAACGTCAGGGTGTAAATGTGACTGGCCTGCTTCCAGTGCTGTGCACTAAATATAACAAAGCGGCGGTCCAGCACTGAAAGATCTGAGCCAGGACGTAACTTAGCGCCTGTGAGTGCTGGTGTGAGGAAAAGCCCACAAACACATGCGGATCCCGGACTGCGCCCTGATGTAAATAAATCGGACACATTAGCTGCACTCTGGCTGGGTTTCGACTCTGCTCTGTTTGGTTGCGTGCATTTCACTGAGAGCTCTGGTTATAGTCAACGAAGGAGAAACTGAGGCGGCTGCTGTGATGGGAAAAAATATTTTCTCTAACATGTTGCATAAGCACAAAAAACTTGTAGCCTAAACAAAAGCTATAAATAAAAGATAAGAAACCTGTTACTAGGATAAATAAAATGAGACTTATAGAGTTATTTAGTTTCCTAGCAGAATATTAAGTTGGATGATTTGTACGAATGTATATCGTACCTCGTAATTAAATAATTTGTTAAGTTATATTCATTATGTTTTGTGCAGTAGAAATGATCTTAACCTTCCAACAACACAAATCTGAAAAGTTCATGCATTGCCTCTGTGAGAACATTGGAACATTTGTGTCTGATTATCATATTTAATTTAATGAAATGTGTTTGTGATCTTGCCTCATAGCACGAAAGTCATGGTCTTTGATCCAGACCCAGCATTGTTGTTTAGATTCTGCATTTTCCCTCCATGCATGGGAACCCTCTCACTGTCCCAAAACAGACATTGCATTAATTGATGAGCACAAATAACACACAATGTGGATTGTGTGATTGGTGTGTGTTGGCTCTGTGATGGACTGGTGACCTGTCCGGGGTGTAAGCTGCCTTTGCTCTTAGTTATCTGGAATCGGCCAATGTATCTGTGTATATAGAACATAAATGGATGGACATATGCCTGTGGGTTTGCAGTATTTGAATTTTCCTTTTGTCTTTGCAGAAGATTCTTTGGAAAACGGTCACTTCCCATGACTGGCTTTGACTCATTAATTCAAATAATTATCATGATAAGGCCTCATTTACACTACACTGTTTCACATGAAAATGCAGCGGTTTTGTATTCTTGTTTTCAGAAAAGTTTTGTGTTCACAAACCATGTTTTGAAAATGACATCTGTTTACAAGGAAATGGGAGAAACACTGCAAAACGAGGTCGTTTTAATGTAGGACCACTCGTTGATGTTTGTTTTTGCAATGTAACCACACAAACACATGGACTAGTAGGGATAGGCTGCCATTGTTATTATCGTCCATACTCGCAACTCTTTGCTAATGCATTGGTGCATGTGCACAGTAGCAGTGTTTCAGGAAGATCGCCGACATGGTTACGGAGCATTTCTGACAAAACGTTTTCAATAGAGCTTTTTTTTTTTTTTTTTTTTTTTAAGTAAATGTTCAGCAAAAACATTGTCGCGTAAATGTTCAGCAAAAACATTGTCGCGTAAACGGGGCCTAAACTCTCTTATTCATGGAAACTTATACACCGATGGCAGCAGCTGCCATGCAAATTGCTCGCCCACTACTGGCGGCAACATGGCGGCTGGTGTCTCGTCCACTTGTTCAAGACAGGCAGACAGAGAAAAAGAATGAACTGAGAAACCTTTTGGGTTTGAAAAACAACCAACTGAGCCACAACCACCTACACAATCCTGAAATAAAAAAAATATTTTGTATGAAGCAACTTTTTCAGATTTCTTTTTTTTTTTTTAAGTGTCTAAACATTTGTTCTTGACAAACACGACTCATTTCAATCGTCAATGGAGAAGAGACAAACACATGATGCCATCGCATTTACCAACACGTACGTTTTGTCGATTCACCTTTTTTCTCTCCTTTGTCCGGAGCATGCGGTACAGCTCAACGCCATAATGAGAACCAGATGTTATCGGGTTGTTATATATTTGTGTTAACAGAGCCTCCACACACCTGCATGCTTCCTGCTATCTGTAGCATTTTCTGTGGTCGTGAACTCCTTCCACTGATCTTCCTTAATCATAGCTACAGCCCAGGAGCCAGGTACTGGCGGTTTTGCTCGGCCACCTCTCAGTCAGGAGGTCTCAGGTTTTTATTTTCAGGCCCGCTGGCTTTGCTGTGTGGACTTTGAGTGTTGAAAACGACCACCGAACGCTGCCAGTTCCATTCGCATGATCAGGCCGGAGATGCTGCTGGGAGAAGGTCATACTGCATCCAAAACTAACAATTTATTAATTTCAAAAAAGACTTCAGAAAGAAAGCATTTTTTTTTTTTTTCAAATGTTCCCTACTTATTCAACTTTCTTCTCTTTCTCTCATGAATGCCTCCCTGCTCCAGTTTTGGGAGAAATACCCAATATATTTTACACACAGCACAGCTTTTCCTATGGATTTATTTGTTTGTTTGTTTTTTAAGAAGAAGTGAGTGAAATCCCATGAATAGACCAAGTTCAGTTACCTTTAAGCACAGCTGGGTGTTTTCAGTTGTGAGGAATACCCCTGATTATTTCTATTTCTCAACGAGCCTGACAAGAATCTACAATGAGAATTTAGTTAGGGGCTGGCACCATTTGAAGCTTGCATTATGTTTAAAGTGACACTGGAGCACTGAACATAGACATGAGGAATTAAAATGTTGAGGTTGCAAACTTTTTAAACTCCATATCTGGTGTAACTGTGACGTGATGATTTCTGTCCTCGTTTGTAGTCCCGGGCCCATTATTTGCAATATGGGCTTTTACAACAGGATCCTGCCAAGTGCTAACAGTTAAAAGATCCTTCAATGTTAAACACACTCGCACATAAAACACTCTCAGGATGGTTTTCTATAGCTCCTTGGCAATCACAGCTTGGACAATCACCACTAGCGCTTAAAACACAGCCAAAAGAAAGACATGGCCAGGGCAGATTGAGGCTAACACCTGACAAGTGGAGGAAGTTCGGGGAAAAGGAATACAAAATCTGATTTTAAAGTCGGCGTTGTGCCCTATATTCTTTCTTTGGATGCAGTTCGTCATCACTTTTCACATTTCGTCGTTTTATCTCTGAACCACATTACGCGACACTCATCTCATCCAGCCATATTCCCTCATTATAATCACAGTTTTCCTGTCCCTCTTACTCTTATAGCATGCAGGGAGTTTTGTTTAATGCTACTTAAAGCTGCTTTTCATTTTCAAAATGTCCATGTCTTTTTTGGAGGGGGAGGGGGGAGGGGGGGTGTTTTGGTGGGGGTGTTGAGATAACTGACTCACAAGGCGACTAAAGCTCGGGGAAAGCAGGGGGGATGAAGTGCGTATGTGTGGCTTATACAAACATGGTTAGGTGCAGTGCACACGCACATATGGAACGTAATCTAGCGAGATAATGCACTGTATTAAAGAAGGACCAGGCGAACGACCACCCGCTTAGGGACCAGAAACCCGAGCAGGCCACGTAAGAGCTTTCAGTGAGGGCAGTGATTATATCAGATAATACCCCAACTCCAGCTGCATATGTCACATTCCCAAAAACACAAATGTAAAATACTAAGAGTTCACTCGCAATCCAACTTTTTCTTCTGCCCATATATCAATGTCCATGTGTCACCTTTTAAAACATCTTTCAGCCTTGCTTGCTATCATTGCTCGTTGTGACAGCTACTGTTCAAAAAGCTGCAGCTTCCCTTATAAAATCCATTAGAATTGATTGTCAGCTTTTTTCATAGTTAGCCAAGGCTAAAGCAAGTAGCTTTTTACATTTTTGGCACATGATAAAAATATCTTTTGGTTGCTCATACTGCACCGCATTTTGCTCTTCTAGTGTACCTTAGAATAGAATATTGTAGATAAAGGGAAATCTAAAAGACCATTTCTTTCCATGGCAGGTGTCCAGTTTTCTTTGTCAGAACAGTTGACGAAAACCAGGTTGAAATAAGTGAACAACAGCTTTAAGAGCACATTTCTACATAAAACGAAACCAGTGGACTGAAAGTTGCTGAAATGCTCTGTGAACCTGAGGATATCTACATTTTTCCCTCTCAAAGTGAACCTTTTAATCTGATGAGTTGTCAGTGGAAAAAGTGTGCAGCTGTAAAGTCTGGCGCGTGAATGTGTCCTACTTTAGTTGGCGGTTTGGGACCACCAGCTCTCATACAGCACATGCTTTGCTTCAAGCCAAACAGTAATTTCTTATTAAATACGGGATTTCCCAATGTCTCTCTACATCATGAGATTTGTTTAACCGCAGTTGAGATCGATAGGAAATAAAATGCTTGTTGATGCATTTAATTTAAAGTATCTATTTGAATGTTTAATATACAGTATGCAACTGTCTGGTACTTTTCATTCATTTTGTATATTGTTCTCTGTGCAAAAGGGTATGTATGTTTTTGATACAAAAACAAACAACATCCCCAACCCATGGCCCGATACAATTTTCAGTGTTTCTGCTGTTTCCATGTACATAGACATTGTTTTCATAAAGTTGCTATGTGAACAGAAAAATTTTGTAATGCATTTTCACTTGACACGTGGTGTTAATGGGGCCTTGGACTTTTTCAAAACTCTATGTGGACATAAGGTCATTTTTATTGGTACAAACATTAAAGCATGTACACATGGAGAACACCCAAACATTAAAAACAAAAAACGTTCTTCAAGATTTAACAATGAAATTAACTTTCTGTTGCCGAAAAATCACGTAAAGAATCAAACCATATTATCTTCAACGTCTGCTACTTCAAGTAAGCTTTACTTTGTGCGGTGACAATTCCAGACATGGTAAAGAAGTCCATGTTGACACGTTGTAAACACCCAGATTGGACGCTTGATTAAACAGCGCTTCTGAAACAGGATCCCCACGTAATGATAGATAATCACTGTGTGAGCAGGCTGGATAACATGATTCATCCAGTGGAAGATGTCAATGAAACCCAGGCCCAGTTGGAGACGACGCACGACGCCAAATATATACAACATATATACAAAATGCATAAAAGCACATGCAGCCATGTCACATGTCTGCCATGACGGACGGAACAAATCCGTGGGGTTTGTTTGACCTTCAACCTATCCACTGATCCGACTCTGGGCTTTCAGTAATGGACCTCCTCTTCCAGTAAACTCACTCCTTTTCCTTCCCGTAATGGCTACTTTGTGTATACATGGTCTTCAAACCACAGAACGACACGTGACGGAAACTGATGAAAAAAAAAAAAAAAATTGAAGATGGAGTGGCTAGTCATGTATTAGGTGGAACAAAAAAAAAATGACATGTGAAACATTTTGTCCGGGTCTTAAAATACAATGGTGAACATGCTGAATCGATTATCACCAACTGCAACTCTGTCATAAAGGGAAAGTGTGCCATATTCCTGCCCCTGCTTCATATGCATGTAGGGAAAGGAAATGAAGCTATTTGGGATTTCTTTCAGCCAGTCTACCTGAAAACTGTCAAAAGAGAAGAGAAAAAAATCTGCCCAAATCCCGTCATTTTCCAATCGAGAGCGACATGAACGCTCGCGATCAGGCTGTGGTGTGACCCCGGCGGCTGGGTCATTAGTAAGCGGCCTGGCTATTGGCTGCCTGTCACAGCAGCTGAGGGTTATGGCTCCGGCTAAATCTCCGGGGAGGGCTGTAACAGTGCAGAACAACAATAGGGCTCGATGCTGTGTTTAGTCTGCGTCTGTGGGGGCTTACAGCAGATTCTGCACTTTGAAACAAGAACCCCGGCTTTTGACCAAAGACCTTAAGTCTCTCCTGCAGCCAGTTTATTACATCTTAGTTGACTTTTCATCTGTTTCCAAGGCACACACAAACATACTCACATCATCACACCCAGACTCAAACCAGAGACATGAGCTTGATATTCGTGGCTTCCTAATCTCTACTGGCCATCTCTTGTTGCTGCTTTGCTCTGAGGGACTGTACAGAAACGATTAGGATTGTGAGGGTGGGCTGAATCTCATACTCCATGCTTAAGTAGCAAAATCTTCTGTATTAGTCGTTGCTTTAGACTCTCCCTTTCACTCTTTAAACTTTAGGTCAATATCCAAGCCAATCTGAGCTGAATATGGGCAAAGACAAGTTACCAGGTTACATCTTGGCCTCCATTTTAGACACCAATTAATGCTAAATGACTCACATAAGCCCTCATTTACTGATATCTTTAATGACTGTTGAAAAATTGCATTGTAGTTTCAATTTGTGAGCGTTTCTTAGGTGGACATCTACCAATGATGGACTAATGATGACAAGAGCAAACATAAGTATTCAAAAGACTCTGGGTGCATTAGGTCATGTGCAGAAAAGAATGTTCTGCTATAAACTGTATTGTTTTTGTGTTCGTTTGCTTGAATTTGCCATGGTATGCATTGAAATGTGCTCCCGTTAACCTGAATGTGTCAATGGACACAATGTGGACAAAAAATTAATAAATAAAAATGCAGTATGGGAGGCGATTGGTCACAAAGTCAATTATGAGGGGAAAAAAAAGAAAAGCAGCAGAATGGATTGCAGATTTAGGAAGGCGTAAAAAACAGAAAATCTCCCAGTTGATGAAACACAATCAAAGCATCGTCTCCAGTGATGGATGAGACAATTTATGCGTTGTTTTCAAATGCATTAGTGGCAACAATGCCTATGTTTACACACATGCCGGAAGCGTGAAGGAATCAGAATTCATGGAAAAAAGGCAGCGTTCATCCTGGACAGAGTTTATCACCATTACAATGCATCAGGTGGTTAGGGGCACGTCTATAACTTCTATAACACACATAATTAATCTGTTTTATGTAAAATCTGATCTTTTTTAAATTGTGTTGTACCTTCCAAACTTTCCCACTTCTTTTAACTTGCCCCCGAGGGTACGTCACTCAGGAGCTTCATGTAAGGAGCTTTGGAACAAGTTGGTTTTAATACTGTCTGACCAAACACACACACACACACACACACACACACACACACACACACACACACACACACACACACACACACACACACACACACACACACACACACACACACACACACACACACACACACACACACACACACACAGAGTGTTTAAGACTTGTCTCTGTCAGACATCTTCTGGTTTCTGTGGCTTCTCCGCTGTCCAGAAGGAGCCTTGTCTAAATAAATGTCAACTCCCGACAAGAGTTTTAAAAAGTCCGCAGAAGCATACTGAGGGAGAATCGGTCTTGTCAATCACGTCACGCATCCGCCTTCCCTGGGGTTATGAGCGACGACTCTGGTGGGCTACTGCCAACCCCCCCCCCCCCCCCCACCCCCAGCTCTCTCTCACACTCCCTTCAACATCCTGCTATAGAACTCGGGAGTGACGAGGAGGTCCAAAACACACAAATTATCAGGTGCTGGACACTTACAGTGCTAGAATCTCAGTGCGCGAATGCCAAACTGTCTTATATTTTTATTTAAGGTGGACAATGTTCAGCCCTCTGTATATTATTTTGAAGGCTACAGTCACAATATCTGAATGGTGTGTGGCACACAGCAATATTAAAACTTACTTTGACCTTGCTGCTGAATGGGGACATGTGGAAATGGTAGATTTTTATCACGTTGGTGGTATTACAGTATTATTGAATATATGTTTTTTTTGCATTGGTGTAAATCCTGGCTTCCACACTGGAGGATATTTAAATTGAATCAATCATTTTTATTCTCTTTATGTGCTTCCTAGCGACACTCAGTTTGTTGACATAACATATGTACGAGCCAAGCTAATCATGGCAAGTTTCTATGTATAGATGAATGAAACAGGATGTATGAGCTTCAATCACACTTTTATATCTTCAACCCAGGAGTACACACAATGACAAACTGGAATAATTCTACAGCCAATAAAGTATGTCAAAGACATTTCCTTTCCATTTCTATTTAAAGACAAGACTCTGGGTTCAGGAGTGTAATGAAGCTTTTTAGACACTGATTCCAACAATAAGAACACAGAGAATTTCCTTTGCAAGTAAAAGTGCACATTATAAAACACCATTCATGGGCATCACATTTACATTGGTGTTCCCCTTAAGGTCAATCTCATCAAAGAGGACCATCTTTTTGTTGATTCCAAAAAGAAGATTCCAGATCCGAACCAGACATGTCAATGGGATTTTTGCCAATTTTACATGCTGTCTGTGGGCATGTGTTTTCTCCACATACTCTCGCTTCAAAACACATGTATGTTACTTGTATTGGCATCTTTAAATGCTAGTATTTGTCAGCGTCAGTGTCCTCGATGACGTTGGTATTTACTGATTTTACTAATGAAGAGGCACCAGGGTGTTCATATGATGTAACCTCAGATGCAAGACAGAGTAGCTAAAACCTTATCAGGTGGATAAATTCTACTGCATCTTACCTGAATGACTGCATTTATATAAACTTCATGAACACGCCCTGCCAGCAGCTATCCTCAACTCACCCTTTCAAAAGGGTCAAATCTGCTGCATACACCAAGAAAAACACCCCAGTGAGAAAATACTTTCAGTCACATTAACAAGTTGCGTCGAGTTTATATCACCCAACACTACTGGTTTTGGCAGAATCTTCCATTGGAGACATTTTAAGCTACCGTATTGGTTCAAACTTAGGGCAGGCAGATTTAGCCTGGAAATAGGCCAGAACTGTGGGGTTGAATCAGATTCTGATTTTTGCAAAACAACAGAAAAAAAGAGGAACGTGTTGGGCGTCACCATGCATTGGGGATCAGCGTGAGGAGAAGGAAAGTTGCAGGTTTTTGTTGTTAACAGTTCATTCAAAGGCTCCAAAATGCTGCATTAAAATGCTCTGGATGGCAGCAAAGGTCAGGACATAAGCTGAGAACATTAAATACTATAAATAAAACTGTACGTGCTGAGGAAATGCCTCAGAAATGGCACTGTCGAGCATCTGAGTGGCATTACCATGTGACTAGAATTCAAAAATGTTAATTCATTGTGTTTTTATTATCTTTACTCTCAAATTAGAAATTCTGATGTTCATTAAAAAGTCATCTCACAATCAGGATCATTATATTTATTTGGACCAACATAACAAATATAGTTGGCTGATAAAAGTAATAGGGGCACTAGGTTAAACGAAACACGCTAGCCATTTGGTAAGTCATTTTCTTTGGTGAATACACACACAAACACTCAACACTCGCATACAGTGTAATACAAAATCTGAAGCTGACCATGCCCCGGTTCTAACTGAGCCCTGATTAACAGTGTCACTCTAAATCTCAGGGCTGATTTTAGTGCTAAACCAGACCTGAGGCTGATTGGAGAGACGTGAAGAAAGTGACTAAGAGTGGGTGAGGGAGGGGCGAGAGGAAATTACACAGATGGAGAACAATCAGGCAGACGTGAAAATTAAAGAAGGAAAAAAAAAAAGATTTAGACAGCACCAGTAATAAAGCCACAGACGGATGGATCTCTTTCAGCGCTGTTGTCAGTGGAAGCCGTTAAAACAAAACATATTTCTGTGTGATATTTCCAAAGCATTGAGTGCGTTTACTGCCCAGTAAACTCCTTAAGTTTTTGACATTCATCAGACTTGACGTTTCATAAATTTAATTAGATGGTGCGAGCTTGTAGCAACAGTAGCCGGGTGCATGGGGAGTGTTTGTCTGTACACATGTTCCTACTTTATTGTGAACTCTGCTGACCGCACTTTTAAAAATGCACAGCGGTTGGGCCAAAACCAGGACACCAATAAAACTGGCCCAGAGAGAGAATGAGAGAGAGGGACTCCAGCTTATACATGAGGCAATGGTTAGTTTAGTGTCACAGGTTCGAAGCTTACGACATCTAAGGTAAACAAGTGTGTTATCAATGAAGTCTGTGTTTTAAAGTAAGCGCCTATGACCGTGCTGGTCGTAGATTTCGATTCACAGCAGCCATATGTCAATCAAGTGAGGGTTTTTAAGAATCTGTGTTTGAGAGAATACATCAATATCTAAAAAAACAAACAAAAAAACCCCCACAATAATTAACTTTCTCAGTCGTGCGGGGACAACGAATTGATAATTTTTCTGAGAGAGGTGGAGTCGGAATGTGTTGCGCTTTGGATAAAGGCTAGAAGTACAGAGAAACGTTGGCCAGCTTTAAATATTTGATGAAATCAACCAGGCATCATTGTTTGTATCATTGGTAAATCTCTTTTTGTGGTTGTTGAGAGAAATAAAAACAAAAAACTCTCACATGTAAATAATGGGGGGCATTTCATTAACATGTTGCCTCAAGCTCGAGGCAACATCTTTATACATATTCGCAATGAATTAAGCTACGGTATATAGTGTTACAGCTTCACAAATACATAATTGTGTATATATTATTGGCAGACCTGCTTTCAGTTTTCCTTTATTATTCTTATTATCACTATCATCATTACTATATTATTATTATTATTTGCACTATTCCATTTGAGGTCCTCCGCATACTTGGAAAGTTGTGAAGTTTTGCACAAACATCAGACCCGATGATAAATTTGATAGTTGGAGGGAAATACAAATGTGAGTGGAAAACTGGCTCTACAGGATCAACTGCAAATTTTTTAAACGTTTGGCAGTTTGGATAACGGTGTTCAGAAATATAACGTATCTGATGAAGCCGGAAAAACACAGTTGAAACACGTCAAAGGTTTGTTGTAGAAACCTACTTGCCTGAAGAGAAGAAAGTACAATTCTTAAAATCAAACTCAAGGCGTAACGAATTTAATCCAGCATGAGGCTAAGTAGTGTGTGGAAGAACCATACAAACCATAGAGGCTGGCATCGCCTGTTCATGCACACACACTGCTGCGGGTGGATCCAGTGTGGTGGGCTTGGTCACACTGGAACAGGAGCAGCACGCCCATACTCACCCCACAAGTATTTAATGGAGTTGAGATCAGGACTCCTGGCAGGCGCTTCCATCCTCTCCACTCCCCAAATAGTTTGTGATAAAATCCTACTTGTTGGAGATGAGCAGCTCGATATTTTGGTCTCAGATTGAGAAGATATTGGATTTCAACTTGTTGTAGTGTCTCACTCTGTTACCACTTTGCATTGAGAGATGAATAAAAGACACCTGAATGCCCAGAACCAGTATCATCAGCAAAGAAAAGCTGATGAGCAAAAGATGTGGCTCGTCCCACAAATGCATGTTTCCTACAAATGTGGTATCGTTTAAAAGGGAAATAAACCAGAAAGTATTTGGTGTATGGTTTGGCAAAACTGAAGGTTGGAGGTTCTCATTACATGGTTTTATTATGTAAAAGTGACTCAGACTTAAAGTGAGCTTTGACATCAGTCCAAGACCCATCTCTGGGCTGCAGACTCATGAATTTAGTTTGAGACTCTGGTGTTTCAGCCTCACATGCCTTTTCTCAGGCTGAACTGCAACTTGTAGCCCAATGCTGAAATATTTTTCGCATTAAATAATAGCTTTACATCATGGCCTATGTATACATTGAGTACATTGATGATGTTGCTTTTTTTACCTAAATATTCCAAATCAAAAATGCATTCATCATAACTGATGCTTTTTCAAATACTGTCAGCTCGCTCTCCAATGCCTAATCTCTTCTATAGTGGTAACTGGTACCCACACTTCAAATTAAAGGTACACACTTCAAATTAAAGGCAAAAACGTATCTTCTTGGTAAACTTCCCTTCTTCAAACATCGACTTGACTGTGACCAAAACATTACATTGACGTTTGCGATCCTGTCCATATTGGAAACCCTGAGCAATTCGAATGAGCATCACTGTATTCAGGCCAGATTATGTGCTTTGAGACATGGAAGTGAGTCTTGATCAGTGTAATCCAACTGGTTTACTCTTCAGTGCATGTGAATATTTATGGGTTTAGAGAAGTTTCTAATAATCTAATAATCTATTCTCAAACCGTGACTAATGGTGATGCCACAATGAGAACTTCAGTGAAAATTAGAGGGATTTGGCAAAATGAAGGAATTTTTCAGAAAGCTTGTCTTATCAAGAATACTTTAATACGTAATCTTAAAACAATACCAGCAACAGCCATGGGCTCTAAAATGTGTTTCCAAACACCTAAGACTTAAAAAAAAGATTTCTGAGAACACACAAATCATCTTTGGTCAGTCAACAGTGATACCATGGTTATCCCTACATGTACAACAATGGCAGCTGTCTTCTGTAGTATAATGCTAATGGATGAGAAACCAGGGGAGTGTTTCAAACAAGACATGCAAGAAAGTTGAACAGAAGGAGGGAATTAAAAATAGAAAATAAGAGAAGGTGTCAGACAGGCAGGGAGAGGAGGGGAAAGATCAGCAACAAGTAGGAAACCTCCGGTAAATGTCAGGAGAGAAAACGTGTGACGTCAGTCTGGAAGGTAACACCTCTGAACCAATGAAAGTTTCCACTACTCACACACACACACTTACACGTGTGTGCGTTGTGAAAAAGGAGGGGCAGATTTCTAGAAAAGACGTGACTATTTTTGAAGCGTTGGGTGGCTATGTAGGAGGTGACATGGGTTTGTGCGTGTGTGTGCCTGTGTGAGTGTGTGTGTGTGTGTATGTGTGTGTGTGGGCGTGGTATGTAAAAGTGTGTGATTATGTCTTGGTGGCACACAGCAGCCGACTGCCGTGCATAAATAAAGCAGTAAAGTGACGGTGATGTCATGGCAAATCTTTTTTTTTCCAATATCTGCTCCATGTTTTTTGCGTGCGGGAATTCATGTTGTGAAACGTCACGTTAACAAATCATAATTCCCCATGTTTGATTCTCACTGAATATTCTTCTGAAAGAGCTAGTTTGTGTAAGTTTGAATGTTAAATCAGCTTTTCGACTGATGACATTGTGCTTTTGGCAGCAAGTTTGTGGATCAATACCTCATATAAACACATTTCTTTCATGGTATCAGATGGCCACGTAGGTTTTTTGGGTTAGTATCTGGATCCAGATAGGCCAACAGCAAAACCAAATCAACGTCGAGGAATGGCTTGGGTTTTGTAATCACACGTAAATGGCAGAGTGAGATCAATCCTCTGCAGGCAAGCAGTAGGGATTGACCTTCGTGGAGAAGAGGGAGCAGCAAGCCCAGACCTGGGCTGTTTTAATTTCATGTCGACATCGCATCTGTGCAATGGATTTCAAAACAGTGATTTCAAATAAGAAAACAAATAAAACTCAAAATATTATACATCTTTCCCCCTTATGTTTCAAAATTCCCAGCATGTAGAATTACTCTGCTTTTTCTCAGGAGCTTTTTGACGATTTCACTCGCTTCATTCTTTGAACTTTTCATTCATCATTTCTCCTCTAATTTCCTCTCAAGTGACACTCCTCAGCTGTCATATTCACTTTTGCTGCCAATATGACACCAACACATTTCTATTTTTCAAACTACTTGATTTATGGTTCTTAAAATTTTAACGTTTAAAACGTGATCTCGTTCAAGACACAAACAGGAACGCTCCACTTAAAAGTGTTGGATGAGAAAGATCCATTCTTCTTGGGTTATTGGAATAATGTAGTGAAAGAAACACCAGACATTGCGATCAATGGCAGTTTTAAGATGATTTTCTGGAGATGGGTGTCATTTCAGAGAGACGGGTATCGGCGCTCGATGCGAAGTGTGACCCTTCAAGCTGCCACTGTGGATGCAGGCAGGCAGGCAGGCAGGCAGGCAGGCCTCCCTTGTTGTGCTGGCATAGCACCTCCAATCAGCTGCCTGTAAAGCTGTCAGTGGGGACCGCAGAGCCTGGAGGTGCACAGTGCTGAGCCCTGTTAAAAAACCACAGATCACCCTGCTGGTTTTGCTTCTGAAAAACACGGTGCCTACATGTTTTAGGGTATGTGGTCGCGAGCGGGAGCCGATAGTGGAGGCATGAGGGGGAGTTTACAGAGAGATATATGGCATTAAATACTGCTAATCCCGTATTTCGTATCCCAAAACAACAACAACAACAACAAAAAGAGCTGGCGGTATAACTGTTTACCACAGAAAATCTCCACTAAATGAGATCATTACCTTGGGTTTGTATTATGCGCTGTGGCAGGTCATATTTCTCTCAGCATATAATTGTGTCTGCCTGCAGCTAATTATTTGTGTAAACCCGACCAGGCTACTGCTGCTAGCTTTTACAGGATATATTAGTTATTTTAAATGACGTTGAGCACAGCAGGGAAATGGTAACGGGCAGTAAAAAAAAAAAAAAAAAAAAAGGCTGACACTCGCTGTGTGTTTGTGATGGTTTTGGGTGCGTTTCAGAGTGATGCCACACAAGTATTTGAACTCACAAAAGTAAGCTAAAAATACCAGATAAAACCAACCTGCCGACCTGGCCAGGACATAGAAATCCTAATAATAATGAAAAAAACTGGTTCCAGGAACTCATAACCTGCAGATTATTACATTAGGCTGTTTCAAGGCTCATATTTGAATATTATTTTTAGGCATTAATGCTAAAACAGGTCAGAGGAAGGGAATGGAATGCACATAAGGTAAATTTAAAAAGGCTTTTTATTACTTGTGGACAAACGTTAAACATTTTCTCTTTGAGACTACACATTATTTTTAGTGAACAGGGATACCAATTGAATGGCCTTTCACCTGTCTGATTTTCAAAAAGTTCATTTAAACGTTTTTATCCAGTTTTAGTAAAATGTTCTGATTTGCCTTGTGTCTGAATGGTGCCATATAAATAAACTTGTTAACCCCATCTCTTCCAGGAGGAGCATAGGGTGTCCCAAAAAAAAAGTATGCCACACTGAACAATCTTGAGCTAATCTGGAAATTTTGAGCTCTGTTGTATCAGATTTAAATAAAAAAAATAAAAATAAAATTCAAATTTGAAGAAATAGACATTTATTTCAACATTTGAATCGGAGTAAAACTCAGAGGAAATGAGAAATGAAAATAACTATAAAATGCTTACTTCGATCACTCAACATGCCTTCAAAAAAACAAAAAAAAGGTTCAAATCTGTAAAGTCTTACAATGGAGTAATCTATAAAAATTGCCGACTTGGAGTCTCCTCCGAATGAGATAATTTACTGTATTTTTACACCATCAATCATTTTGTCAGAGCCTGCATTCCATGTGGTGAAAATCTCATTTTGGATACAACTTTGTGTATATACTTAACATATCCAAACATGTACACATGTAAAGTCACAGTGGAAGCAGCCTGAGAGAAGCAGGACCGTTGTTGCTGTTCAGATTGTGGTCTGGTGCAGAACAGGGGTGAAGTCAGATGGACGATCTGCAGACCCGTGCAGGGCACCACCACAGAGCCGCCGTGCTCTGCCAGCCAGACCGGGCCTGCGGCTCGGCGCTGGCATAAGCCTCCAGCAGGCCTCCTTTCATGTTGCTTTCATGGGCTTAGCGCCTACTTGCCGGTGCGGCATTAGCAATCGCTCACGCTGAGCCTGGTATCTCTACTAACTTCATTCCGACCTCCATCGCTCCATTAAGTGGCAAAAAGGAGATTTCCATTATGTGTCAGATCTCTGTGGAATGAACCAGGTGTTCACACACTGTAAACACACACGTGCAAAAGAAACCAGTCCGTTTCTGCCAGTTTAAAAATTCAAAGGTCAGCTCTGAATATACCAATAATGATGAGTGGTTGTTCAGACTTTGACATTTAAAAGGCCTCATGGTGGTGTTGTGGTTCGCAGTCGCGCCTCACACTGATGCCCCATTTACACGTTTCAAGTGATAATGCATCATTTTTCTATCTGAAAAGTTTTGTTTTGAAAAGGATGTTCGATGTTAGCTGAACGATGCACTCCGGACAGCAGAAATCACAGAGACTAATGCTGAGACACTGGAAAGCAACCCACACAGAAGACAAATGAACAAACAACCAGTACACTTGGAAGATGCCCAATATATACCAGAGCCACCAGGTGACGAAAATCACACACTCAGGCACAGGTGAAACACATCAAGGCATGGCGCTACAATCAGACAGGGGGAAGTCAAGGAGCCTGAAACAAGAGACAGCGTGAGAAATACAAAATAACACAAGAAACAAAATGTGTTCCATTACTCTCAAACAGCTTGAGATAAGGGATAAAAAAATGTTTTTCTGTTTTGTTTGAGATGACCTCAAGATCTCCATTTTGCATCTCGCCTGAATGCTGAGAGTAGTTTCCAGGCTCTTATTGTGTGTTTACTTGAAGAGCGCTATGGTGCTAATAAGAGGCTGATTGGAGTGTGCAGTAGGTGGGGGTGAACACGAAAATGCTCCAAAATAAACCGCTTGAATTCATTACACCGCCATCGTACGTGAAGCGAGATGTTCCCGGGCAGCTCGCCATTCAAGCCGAACAGACAGCGAGATGGAAGTGAAGATAGATGGAGAGAAGCTGGCAGCCTATCACCCCCCCCCTTGCAGGAGAGATTATTAGAGCCGCTTGCTCCTCAGCTAACGAGCGCTCTCAGTTTTAACTGTGTGTGGGCTGAACTCGGCCAATGGTAAACGTCTCAAGCGCCTCGTCAGAGATGGTGGGGGGGGGGACTTTCTCCAAATACGAGTCAGATAAGGCAAACAAACAGAAAGCGAGGGAATCAAACCCAACATGTATGCAGTGACACTGTCAAAGCCGAGCGCACGCACCCACACGTGAAATAACACTGTCAGCATCGACAGCGAAACGAGCAGGATGGCAGCACCCTGCCGCTGTCTGTCTGCCACCTTGTCATATAAATCTTTACAACGCGACTCCCTGGCACACGCACAGGTGTGGATGGACGTCCCCTCGCCGTGTGCACAGATGGTGTGTGTACACGCAAAAAAAATAAAAATACCTGCTCGAAATCGAGTCCTTATAAACTTCTGTCTGTCAAGAGCATGTAATTGGTAATGTGTGTGTGAACGTGTGCGTGTGTGCCGACAATGACAGTATTATTGGGCTCCTCGCTGCAGCCCATGATGCGGCGGGCTGCAGAGGTAGGAGGCGATGAAGGATGAGGAGTGAGCCTAAGTGAAAGGTCTGTGAGGCGCTCATGTAGCAGCACGTCCACCAATGTACCTACCAAGAACAGCACCAGTGTCCCACACATGTGCAGGTCATGTTAGAGGTTATATACATTTGCTCCGGTAACCATGGATACGGAGCCGGAGAGTTTTCAAAAAAATTTCTGTTTTCAGTGACTGCTGTCCTATCGCACCCAAACGATCAAAACGTTATTGTGTAAACAGGGCCTCAAACATACTGTGATGACAGTTTGACCACAAGTTGTGCTATTTCAGCAATATTTGGATGACTAGTGTTATTTGTTTTGTCTTGTACCCAAATTAAATTGTCATGAAAACTTTACAGCAATTTTCCCAATTAATGGTTTCAAACTGTAATGTGCCAAACTGATAAAAACAAGAAACCCTGAAAAAAAAAAAAAAAAATCCCTCCTCGGGGCCCCTAGTCTTAATTCAGTCTGATCAAATATATGCACGGCTTCTTGAAAAACGTCTTATTCATTGAGCTGATTAAAGCTTCTAACATGATTGAAAGCAATCACTCATGTGTTTCAAAGGACAGAAAAGCAATAAATGATGTCATGATCAATTACAGTAATGACAATCACAATTTACATTTTTGTCCTCCATAACAAGATGAAAACAATTGTGCTAAAATGATTAATTACACTGACCTTGATGTTGGAAGTTGTAAATTGTGTGTGTGCGCCCGCGACCGCGGCGTGCCGGCGTGCTGCTGTAGCCTCGTATCTGACCTATGGGAGGTGGAGCTGCTGCCGGGCACCTTGTCTGAATCATATTCATTACCCCTTGCTACTGAAGCCCTAATGTGGCTTTATGGGGAGCGTGTGGCGTCCCACAGGACAAATTATGCAGTGGATCGCTACATTTGAGGAATAAAAGTGGCCATTCAAAAAGCAGATTGTTCCAATTTTGTCATTAGTTTTATTGCCGGGCCGACAGAGGATGGATGTCTGAGCCGGTGTGGTAGGAATAAGTGATTGGAGGGTTTGGTTCTTCAAAGCTGTAAAGCCAATTTGAAAAATAAAGGAAAACGTTTTGATCTGAAAGACAGAATTTTGGGGTATTTTTAATCAAACATGCCACTCTTATCTTTTTTGCCTGATTTCCACTCTCTACACACCACACACACACACACACAGTGTCCCTAAGAGATACACACTATCTATCTCAGGATTCGATCTAAGTCTTGTACAAACACACCCAAAAAATAAAAGTGGCAGCAGGTTTGCCACCAATGAACAGTAATTGTGTGTGTCGGTCCTCTTATAAAGGAGCAGTTCACCAATTCATGTGGCGCTGTTATTGCGCAGTGAGCGACCCTTGTGAAAATGTTATGGTAGCGCGGCTCTGGATTAGGTGTCAGCGTGGGGGTCTACAGTGACCGGAGGGCACAGGAGTGGAGGGTGGGGGGTGTCTAAGGCCGCTGATGAATGTACTGAACAAGTTCTGAGCGGGTCTGCTGGGGTTGAACCTATGCAGCCATGGCATGATCAAATAGCCTCTTGCACATGTTGGAGGTTTGTTTCTGGAGAAAGGTGTGGGTTGTGCAAGAACGTTCAACAAGAGACTTAATTTTCTGTCAGATACAATTTTATTTTGTGTGTATCCTAAATCTATATTTACAGGTTGCAGGTTTCGTGTCGTCCCCATCAGCAGTCCACATGGTGGAGATGTGCCATCAGAAATCTCTCTCCCTGCACCCCCCCACCCACCACCCCCACCTTCACTCTCTGGCTGCTTGAAACCTTGGAGGAAAAGCGTGCGTGAATCGGCCAGACTATCAGACTCCAAGAGCACCGGGACCCCCCAGCCCTCATCATTTCCCCTCTTTCCACACAAGTCAAAGAGCCCTTCTTCTCCATGCCAGCTGAGTGCAGAGAGAGAGAGAGAGAGAGAGAGAGAGAGCGAGAGAGAGAGAGAGAGAGAGAGAGAGAGAGAGAGAGAGAGAGAGAGAGAGAGAGAGAGAGAGAGAGAGTGGCCTGAGGAGGGCAGAGGTGCAGTGGTTAAAAACACAGTTTACAGCGCATCAGTCTCGATTACAGCAGTTGTGTCGTGTATTCACTAAATAACTGGTCTTCACGCGTGTCCCCTGAAGACAGATGGAGAAACCTTAGCAAGAATGAGAGCAATACTTATTATATTTAAATATGTTGGACTGGCTACAAAACAAAAAAGCACACCAGCAATTAATTAAGCTGTATTTATCCAAACTAATGAAAACGGACTTGCTTATCGCTGACTGTGTGAGGAGCCTCAAACAGGATTTCATCCACGAGCATAGTGCGTTCATCGTCAAAAGATATTTTGACTGATGTGCTACACTAATTTGATTTCGCTTCATCAATGCTGTAGCCCCATGAATCCACGCTGAGCTGAAACTGTTCCTGAGAGCTTTTGCATAACAATATGACATTGCTGGTGGTGGTAGGCTTTTTTCTGAACCTTACTGGTAACTTTAATTCAAGATTGGGCTTGATTAATAAAGATCTCATATATAAAGCGTGTTTGGTTTTGCAGGTGGTCAACGCAGAACCGTTTTTCTTGGAGATAATGAAAGATAACGTTTCTGATAAAGATAGAAGAACGTTTTTAAAGAAAGATATGCTCAAGTTACCAAAAACGGTCGCTCAACCTATGAAGGGTAAACGAGTGCAAATATTTGGTCAAGTGAAGATTCTCTCAACTATAGCTACTGTAGTGAAATACTTCTACTCACTCAGTCGCTCACACCCAACTCCTACACTCCACTGCCTCACATCACATAACGCCTGAACCTCACGCACAAACAAACACGCATGTCCAAAGTGTTAAAGACGAGACCCACCTGCTAATCGCGCGGACAATCCGACTACTGTAACCGACACGCGCACATAATTAATGGACACACGTATCACACGTAGCACATTTGCTATGAGCGCCTTCCACACGTGTGCACACACACTCACACACTCACACACACTCCTCTGCCCATACACCCCGCCCTTAAGCTGGAACATGTTCCCCAGCACAGTGCGTCCTTCACAGTCCTTTGCTGAACTAGTGGCACTATTTCTAATAAGGCAGAAAAACAAATATGGAAAGTCAAATTACACCCTGAGTCATATTGCGGAGCGTGTTAAGTTGACACACAGTAACAAGTGGTGTGTGTGTGTGTGTGTGTGTACGTGTGTGCTACCAGGATTTTTGATTAATGAAAGAGGAAGAAAATACTCATTCAATTTGGAGCCCTTGGATCAACTTTCAAACTGACACACAATAAAAATAATAAATTAAAAAAAAAAGAGAGAAAAAAAACGTGTAAAAGAAACATTTATTTTTGCCGGGGAGTCAGATGAGTGGGCACTGTGTTTGGACCGAGGGGATGTTGGATGCTCAGATGAGTGAAACAGGATGCGTTAGGGGAAGTGTCAAAGCCCCGGCTTGATGGAAGTCTTGGCACTTTCCTGGGACTCACACTAAAAGAGGGGATTCTGAAGCTGGACGGGCGGGTGTCCATCACCCCACTCGCTCCACTCCCGTCTACAACGGCACCGGCGAATTAGCAGGAATTTGATTTTGGAGCGCCGATTGTTTTCTCTTTAAACGGGACTTGTTTTCACTGGGGAAGTCGCTCTCTTGCTGGGATATTGTGTGAGCGGAGGTGAATGGGGCCCCTTCATGAGGTGGCTGTGGTCTCTGCCGCCACGCTGCCAGCCACGCTGCCAGCCACGCGTCCTCTCCCACAGCTCTCGTGCCGATTGGCCGGCCCGGAGGTAGGACTCGTCGGAGGCTTCAGAGGCAGTGAGGCTCAGAGTGCAGATGACTGCAAGTATGTCTTTGGCACTCACACACCAGTAACTGATCACTGTTATGAAATAAATCATGCAGTTACAATAACAATTCTGGAAATTTCTACCTCCTTCCTGTCCTTCTCTGGCTCTGATTCCTTGACCATTTGAAGCACATTATCTCAGATGTATTTACAGGTCCTCAATAATCACTATCTTATAAGAGCTATCTAGTGCAATATTTCAAGTGAAAATGCATCGTTGTTTTATTTTTGTTTAAGAAAGATTTCGCGTGTTTACATTGCAATGTCTTGTTTACGTGGATACAGCAGAATCACTAAAAACAATGTCGTTTTCATGCAGGACCACTAGAAGGTGCTGTTAGTTGTCTTTTTAATGACACAAGCAATAGTGTATGTGAATCCTTCATTTTGCATGGTATTATTCTGGATGGGTCTCCGATAAACGTCACACAAAAGCACAAACCATTTTCATGAGCATGCAATTCTGAACATTTTATACAACATCTTTTGTTCTTTGTGTTGCTACTTTTTTCGCGTTGTTTTTATGGCAAGTTCTGCATGACATTTGACCAATGCATCCTCACAGTGAGCTTCAATGAAAATACTGTTCTTTAATAATGACCTAAACTTATGATGCCAAATATGAATGACTGAATGGTTTAAAAAAGATTAAATCATCACAACCAACTAAGTGCAGCCATTGAGAAAATGATTATCATAGTTTAATCAATATAAAAATAACATAAGACCAAGATTATTTCAGTCAACTGGAAATCAAATGAGACATTTCAGTCGTGATGTATTTGGAAGGATTCAGTTGGATTCAGCTACTCCACTGAAAGGCTATGATTCACTCACCTGGACAATGGGTGTGTTAATAGAGCCAAACAAATCATGTCGTGAGTCAAACCTGCTCCTTCTTTGTCACAACACTTTGTACTGCCAACAGCAGAGGAATAAATCGTACAGCAAACAAATTACGCTCCACTGCATTGCAGACCACAGCCAACTTACATCAGCACCTGTCGCGTATAACAAACAGAAATTGAGTTAAAATTCACTGGAGATCGAAGTCAGTGAGGCAATTGTCTTGAAACACTGCTTGTGAAATAGTCAACTGTGAAAACACAGTTTCCCAATTTGTTTATGGCTGCCTGGTGTAATTTTATCTGACATTCATAAAATAAGCTGATTACAGCAGCATTGGCGTCTCGTCTTTTCAACGTGAGTCGTTTGTGCCGTCGTTGCCTATATTTTGGTGCACGCAGTGGTGCAGTCATGGGTGCACACACACACACACACACACACACACACACACACACACACACACACACACACACACACACACACACACACACACACACACACACACACACACACACACACACACACACACACACACACACACACACACACACACACACACATCTAACTCACTTGCACTGCAGATCTTACACTCTGGTGACCCTTCTCGGCCACCATATGCTGTGTTGACATGAATGTAGTTAAGTCAACTTTTATGCATTCCTTAACCATTTTCAATACTGTGGCTCAGACAGTGGAGCAGATTTTCCTCGAGCCTTGTGTTGCCAGTCCTCGGCTCCGACTGCATATGAGTCAGAGGTTTTGTTCAAACTGCAACTTCATATTCAATTCGTTTTTCCTCTGAGATCCGATTCTTTTAGTGCAATTGGGTACATTTGCTTCGATTGCAAACACCATGACGTGACATGACATAAGGTCCTATCCGGTTCCCCGTTCACTTGCATAACCAGTATTGTCACCACTTTCAATGAACAAAAGCATCCTGGACAAGAACAAGATGTCTGCTGTTTGTCACAAACCAAACCATGAGAAAATGGGAAAAGAACTGATTTCTCATTAGACGTGAATGTACTGCAGCAGAGTACTGCACCTTCATCCAATATGGCTTCATCAATGTTTTCCCACATTCCTTTGATTACTTTACTCTATTTTGACGTATTGGAATGTGCCATAACAATATACTGTCCTTTCAACGTCTAAATGCTTAAAAACTGAAGCAGACACATATTGAAGACATTCAGCACATCATCACACAACCCTTAGCCACGGACTGCCCCATTCTCTGCTTCATTTAACTTTGCTTCACACTCACACAGTTACGCACATTCACACCTGGTAGCTGCCCAGTAACCGCATTTCTTTGCTGCCAGGCGCACAGCGGTATATGGTACTTTGAGTGCCTTGCTTAAGGGCAGCCTGCCGCCCTCACATACGTGTTTACACTGCCTGGTTTTCGCAGCTGTTCTTGGCATACCGGCATCAGCAGTTCAGGCTCTGACATTTCTATTAATCACATTCAACATCCTCGCTGAGGTTTCCCTTTTTTCATGCCTGCGCGACTTTTCCGGGAAGCGTTGTGTATCCACTGTCATGTTCTCCGTGGTGATCATCCCATGTGGCAGGTGTGTTTACACGTAGGCTCCGAGGCAGCTAATGAGAACAGACTCAGTGGAACATGATAGTTTGAGAGATTTGTGGATATTTTCCTTCTAATGTGGCGCTCGGGGCTCGACACTTCTCATGACGATCTGAACTCATCAGAGCCAATTGGTGACGGTGTTTTCGCTGCGTATATCTTGTCCTCAAGTGTCTTTGCACTACAGCCGCTTGTGTGCGCGGTAACCAAGTTCCAGACTGTGGATGAAGTGTGTCTACAAGGGTGTCATCTTTCTTGTGAATCAGAGCGGCGTCTGGCCTCATGTCCTTTAATAAACACACGCCCTGCGCTCACTTCCAGTAACTGAGCCTAAAGAAACAAACACAGAGCTGCTTATTTCTACATCTTCACCCATGTACCTGCAGCGGATCACATGTTCGCTGCTTCCAATCCAACTTATTAACTAAATTATTCATTTGCTCAATTAATCTTACAAGTTTTTATCTGCAGGGTTTATTTCTACACAGTACTTGTGTAATAATTAAGTGAAACTCAATTCTTTTTATCAGTATTGTACCATATTGATTTGCCTTAAAGTGTGACTTACATTGACCCCTACTGGTCACAATGACTATGATCAAATCAATGTAAAGTAGCAGTGGTTGAAGCTTGAAACAAAAAAGAGAAATTTACATTTTAGGTGGCCAAGACCAAATAATCAGTATATAAAAAGCTGAATTTAGAGGCTATATTTGTTACTTTATTCTCATGATACCACCATAGTGATTTAAAAAACAAGTATGATTCTTTCTCAATTTCAGGTCCTACTGGTGACAAAACCTAAAGAAAAAGCAGCTGTGAGGCTTCACTAACAAAATTGATATGGTTATTACAATGGGAACAAGTGAGTGTAAATGAATACATGTATTTGAGCTTCTCTCTTCCTGGGGTGCTGAAGCGCACCATGACATGTTTAATTGCTGAGTTTCTCTTTCCTTTTCAAAAAGTTGCATTTTCTGTGACTCTGAGCTCTGACGTTGTGTAAATGGACACGCAAAATGCGACAAAAGATTTGTGTTTTTACTTCACAACGTTTCACCGATTGAAAAAAAAATCGATCATTTTCTTTTGTCATCTCAGGTGAGAAGTTTCTTTCAGTGAAGTGCACTGAAAGTGCAATGTAAGCATCTCGGGGGTTTTGTCATGCGATCCAGATCTCATAATGTATTCCCCAACGTGAGTCGGCTGAAGCCACTTCCAGGTGTTTCTCTGTGACCAAGTCTGTCGAAGACTTGCTGTGGCAGCCGCCGCAGCTGGGCTGTTGCAGGGATCAGCTGTGTGTGCATGCACGTGCGTTAGTATGTGCGTCAGTGTGTGTGTGTGTGTGTGTGTGTGTGTGTGTGTCCATCCAGCCAGCTGTGAGAGGCCTTTTCCACTGCAGTCAGCAGCACCTGGGCCAGCTCAGGGCAGGACGGGCAGCCAGACCAGGCCACCCAGCTTACCCTGCGGCCTGCAAGTCCCAGACTGGCCATTGTTGTTTTAAGAAAAAAAAAAAGAAATCCCCCTCCGATTCTCTCATGCGGCTCATCAGTCTGCAATGCTCACTGCATTCCATGAAGTAATTTAGGATTTAGTGTTGTAATTCATTTTGTGGTTCCACCTCTGGTTTCTAAGCTCACTTGTGTGATTTACCAAACTGCAGATCACGAGGCCTGCATGGGCAGATTGTGGCATAGATTATGACTCAACCCACATAAAGTGTGTAGTGACAGTAGCTCAGCTGGTGGTGTGGATCATGTTCCAGTGCAGAAGTTAGTGGTTTGATCCCCCCACACTGCCCTCTGATGTGTAGAAGTGTCGTCAAGCAAAACACCAAATTAATCACAATCACCATTGATCAACTTGCGTGGCAACTGAATAAGTAAATGTGACAGTGACATGATGTTCTATGAAGAAGAAAACATCATGACCAACATAATTACACGGTTTTCAAATCCCACTATTGAGGCGTTTGCATCCAAGCCCATTGGAGATTCAAAGCCTGAAGGAGATTGTGGAGCTTTCCATGATGAGTCAGTGGAAAAGAGTGAGGAAAGGACACTTTCAATTTACTGTTACATTGCATGCACATGCCAAATACATTGCGCTTGCAATTTACTTGTACTGCAGGTGATCAATTAGGAATAATACAATAATAATCCACAGAAAAAGAAGTGTTATGCATTCATTAGGGCACATTTATGAATAACAATCTTCCTTTTTGTGTCCATGTTCGTATGCCTGCTTTGGCTCTGGATGCAGTGCTTAGTGCTTAAAAGCACAAATTAAATTGTAAGACCATGAACTCGACATGATGTCATCAAACATATTAAAGCGTTACATCAAATAAATTTGACTTGACAACAACAACAAAAAAATAACCCAATATGGGAGATGATCTGTCACAAAGTCAAATACACAGATTGTCCGGAAGCAAAATGTTCATTGGCAGTAACTCATCGCAGTGTTTTGCACAAATGAGAAAACAAAAAAAATCCATGATAATGAAGACCAATGCTCCTTGAATCGTTGTAACCAACTGTTGTGGCACCAGAGATTAAGAACTGAATCTTTTCCTTTAACCTTTGCAACAGACGTGAATGATTATTATTATTATTTTTTTTTATTACTATTTTAAGCAAACTAAAATCCTGTCGTGGCTTGGGGGAGGTATTAGCCGTACCGTATCTGAACCCATTTAATCGCGTTTCTCCCCAAAAGAACTGCTGCTCGACACGAGTGGGTCCGATTCCCGCAGACGGTTAAAGTAGCTTTTAGCATGATCAACAAGAAAACCCTTGCTCAGGGAAAGAGCGGCTTTACTCAGGGATTTCAGCCCCGTCTACACACCTCCCCCCCCGTCCCCTCCTCCTCTTCTTTCTCTCGCTCTTCTTTTTACCTTGGATAAACAGAACATAGCCCGCTATTCACGTCACATCTTGCCAGTAGCCATCACCTCGATGGGAGCCAGTGCTCCGCGAACGGCCGGGTGTTGAGTTCCACCAATGGGGACAGGTTACCGACTCCCACTGCCAACAATGTCCGTGGAGTGCAAATGTTTATTTTAAAAGTTATGTTCGAGTATTGATTTTATTTCATTTTCCCTCCTCTTCGCCTGCCCGCTCTTGGCTCAGGTAAAGTGCCTGTCCATCACGAGGTTTTCCCACTGGAGCCGGGTATGTTGTCTGTCTCATAAAAGCCGCTACTATAGTATAATATAGCCGCGTGCCCCGAAATGTCCGTCTTTGCTCTCCAAGCACGCCGAACTTCCACAGAGGATGTGTATATGCGGTGAGTATGCAGTGTGTGGGTCACATCCAAGAAAAATATGTTAGGGGGCCGCACTTCTTATAATAGTCTGCACTTTGAATATCTCACCTACTAGTAGGAAAAATAAAACAGTTAACATTAATACCTGATATGTCCCTTTGCCCACTTTTCTTATTTTATACCCTGACCTTGTATTTGTATTCAATTTGCCTTAAATGGGTTTAGGTTTAATATATGAAGTCACACTAACCTTCTCTGTTCCCAAAATACAGAACCTAAGTTGTATTATCTTTCCCTCTTCCTGTCAGAAGAGCGGCTCGCTCTCTGCTGGGCTCACACTGGCTGAGGCAGGTTATTTCTTTCGAAACACCCCCTCAACCCCAAAGAAAAGAAGGGAATCTGTCGAACGGCTCCGTCGCCGCATGCATGACGAGAGCCAGACAACCCGTCATGCTCTGCTGCACTCTTGAAGCCCAGCTCAGACAGGAGATAAGTTTTTAATGTTCTGATGGATGAGTTATGGTTGATACGAGTTCTAAGATAAAAACTCGGGGGGGAAAAAGGGTTATGGGACTCAGTCCTTTCTTTTGAAGGTTTCTTACTTTTCAAGAGCAGGTTTGATGGTAATCTCACACCCAAGTAGTGTGTTTCTTTGATGGATTGCATCTGAAGAGTAAATGTACCAAAAGGTCAACCTATAACCTGCTTGATCCAGCTCATGGATGGTCAACACATTCAATGCAGTCACACCACAATCATTATAGGCTCCATTTATGGAACATTTTCAAGTGAAAATGGAAAACCTTCACTGTATTTACATGACAGCCATGCTCGGAGTCACTGAAAACACACCTTTATGAAAACACCCGAACTCCGTCTCCATGTAAATGTGATAAAATGCAACTTTTCTGAAACTCTGCTCCAGTACATGCACACCATGGCTGTAGCCCTGAAACTTGGCAACCGATTTAAAAGTGAGATTTTCTTAAAACTACAATCATTATGTGTATGTACATTGAAATGATTTTGATTAATTAACAAACCTTGACAGGTGAAGCTGAAACACTCGCATGAAATGTATATCTCTGTTGTCTATTTCCATGTGTTGACCTTTTGATGTACTGGTCCTGCTTCCAGTCTGGAGTTAGCGGTGATCGTCCTGTCCCTGGTGATCTTAACCGGATAAAATGTAGTTAGTGTCTTTGCAGGTATATAAGCACTCTTTTATAGTTTCATCAATCCTTCCTAAAATTTGACCAAGACAGGCTATTGCCCATTTCTTGCCGTTTTCCTGTATTTGCCAGGACTGGAGTCGAATCGTCATAAAGTGACACTTCGAAACATGGATCAGGCAATATGGTGCACAGAAGAGCAAACCTCAGGATTGTAAGAGAACCTGCTCTCACGTTTGTGTCTCTTTAGAACATGTGTTCTATCAAACGACATTCATAACGCTTGTCACTATTAATATTGGTGCTTAATGCTATTTGGACCATCAGAGGTCTTTGCATGGTAGCAATGCTAATTTGTGACTTGACAACATGAACTACATGCACAGTTAAAGGTTAACTACTTCTGCCTGCTTGGAATTAAATGAAACCATGCTACATATTGATTCAATGTTCTGTTTGTTTATTTTATTTCTCTACAACTTCTGTAGATCCATGTCTTCATACAGACTTTCTACACAGAGCTTTGTGCCCTCTTGCCTGACCCCCGTAGCTTTTCCCCTTATTACACATCCTCTCTGGGCAAGCAAAACAGCCAAAATAAACTCAATATGCGGAGGTTGAATCTCTCTGAGGGTCATTTACAGCCATGCCAGCATCCAGGTATACTGTGCCAGTCACTTTTACTAGTTCAAAAGACTCTTCCAAATGTAATCTTAGAGGTTCTGAGCCCCCTTAGTTTCTTCTCTGTGACAATACTGTCTTATGTCCTCAATATGCACAAAGGGAGATCTTGTTAGGCCTGTTTTGGAGTGGAGTTCTGTTCCACCTGTGTATTTTTAAATTTGTTTATAGTATGTGGTAACGCAAGCCTATACATCCAGGCATACAGTGTGCGAATGAAAGCACGTACTCATCTCAACACAATGCACAGAAGGACACATGCATATTGACGACACCCACACTGTAAATAACAATTAATGAGTTGGTAAATTACATTCTTTACTTTGGAAAGAGTTTTCGGCGATCGCGAGACAGATTTTTTTCGACCATCACAAAAATCCAAATGCCTCCTTTTTTTTGAGTAAATCATTTACAATAATAATGTTTCCAGTTCTACTTTTTCTTAAATCTGATTAGTTTACTTGTTTTGGCATAAATACCCAGAGCAATAATTTCGTATATCTCAGCACTGGTTCATAAATTGAGCCATTATGGAAGCCAAAATTGCTGTTTGGTCTGCTGCTGAAGCTTATAAACCTATCAGACTGGGTATTAAACAATCAGAGAGACCCTGTGTTATGCCCTCTTAGCTTCTCATTTTACCCAACATTTACAGCAAAAACAGTGAGAATCCATCTGAAACAGTTCTGGTAAAGTTCTCTTGCTAATGTTAATGTTTCTGTGAAACTCTTCCAGGTAACCAGTTGTGTCCAGAGATGTCCAATACACGGCAAAAAGTGTCATGACGTTTAATCTGTGGCAGCTAACCATGGAATCCTTCCAGAAAATAGCATTTATTATACTTTTTACCAAACCTATACAAAGGGCGCCTAGACCATTAAACATTCAATAAAGAATGGAGTATTTCTGCAGTGTGTGACATGTTTGAAGGAGCAAAAAGGCAAGATGAAAAATGTAAATTTAGCAGCTTTTTGAAAATGGTTGGTTTTGCCTCATCTCACCCTATGGGATCATGAATGGTGATCTTGCCACCAATGATGGTTTTGAAAACAAAGCCTAAATTATCTTAAGTCTTCGCATATGCAGCAATACTGTGTAATAGCATTGTAAAACTATCCATAACCAGTTAACACTGGATCGCTGGTGAAAACCAAGTGGATGTTACACAGTAAAGTTACTTTCTGTTGCTTATAACTGAAGAGCAAAGCTCCTCAATACAAGTCACTTTCAGAGAAATTTGACCATGCAAATTTTGTCCTCACTTGATGTGAAGATTAAATCTAAACCGCTTTTGTAGACCGCCAAAAAATGAAAATATGAGTGAAAGTAAACTGTGATTACAGTTTATGCCAGAAGGTAATGCTGTCGCCAAGAGTAATCTTTTCCTAATCAGACTCTGAACTGGAAGACTTTCTCCTCAAGCCCCATTTACAAAATGTTTTCAAGTGAAAATGTAATACTTTTATTGCATTTAGGGTGACAACGGTGCTCAGAACTACCAAAGCAGCAACTTGTTTGAAAACAGCTCCCAAGGTGGAACTTTATGAGAACGCCTCAACTCTATATCCATGTAAATGGATGGAAAAGCTATTTTCTGAAAACCGAACCCTGTAACCCAAACCCTTATCCTTGCATTTTTCAGTTAAATAAAACAATCTTAATTTGCTGGCTTAATAATGCATCTTCAGTACTGATGGGCTTCCAGGTAAAGCTGGGTTTGTTATCATGTACACATAACATGAATGGTGAATGTTGCAGTGCAAAACGGCTTCGTTTGGTACGCATCAATTTAATCACTTTCTTGAGTATTGATTCCAGTGGTACTTTAGCAGATCTCTTAACCATGTAAAAACAAATAAAAACACAATTGAGTTATTACAGATGAATATAATTGACTAAATGTCACCCATTACCCCTCTATATGTTAGTCCAGTATTTGAGCAAAAATACATTCCACATGTATTATTTAGAGGTGAGTGTTTAAATAGTTATTAATAAAAATCAACCTTTGAATTGCAACCTTCCCTGACATTCTAAAAGGTTGGATTACGTTTAGAATAAAGTAGTGGGCGTAGCTGTGGTGATTTGGATGTGGCTCATTACCTGTTAATCAGATATTACCCAGCCACTGATGGGAGAATTAGGGAGTAATTATGTGTGCTAACCAGATGACAGGCCTTGCTGGCACAAAAGAACACTGGCTGCTCGGAGCTGGCACAGAGAAGCGCTTTATAAACACATTATATCTGATCACACAGCTTGGCCAAATACCCAAGCGGAGGCAGAAGCTGAAAGGAAGCAACCCGACCGTGTCTTTAATCGACGATGATGAGCTGTGAACAGAATCATGGATGGAGGCAGGTAATGAGAGCGGACGGCGAGACAGAAGAGGGAGTGCTGTCAGCCCATTGTGCTGAATTATGGGATTCGGAGTTTGGCGGTTCAACGATTCAATGCCCCTTACGGTTCGGAGGTCTGCACTTGGCCTTCCACAGGAGAGGTAATCTGTGGCACATGTGCCTTCAGGTTTGTGTCTGACAACGGGACGAGAGCCTGGGTATTGTTAATAACACTTTTAATATTCTCCTGCTGTTACAATAATGCCAGCGTGAAGACTGATGCTAAAGCCCCTGGAACGTGGGATTTCTACAGAAATCGGATTCATTCAACTCATTTAATTTGTTGATAGTTTAGTTTAGAGGTTTTGTGAACTTCACTTTCTTAATTTTACCTCTGCTATGTATTTAAGTTATGTCGTGGGAGTTTACTGCTTCACTCTTGTGACTCTGCTTACAAACAGATGGTTTTGGGATTCTCACTCAGAATAATAGTTATCTTTTATTAATAATGAAAAGTGATTGCAGAGTTTTGCACGTCACTAAAGACTAAGGCTCAGCTAAACATATATGGTTACTGTTTAAGTGCTGTTTTATGTCTGTCTGAGCCAAATGAAGCAGGTGTTTTCTAAATCCGTTGAATTAAGAATAGTCTTGAAATCTGAATTATATTCAGCTATATTCATTTTGTTTTTAGCTGCTCACAAAGTTGCAACATCACTGCAGCGACTTTTCATTTTTACATTCCAAGTGATCAGTGTCTCAAATAATTCTTTTTTTTTCACTTGTTAGAGTAAAAGGCTCATATTTTATGTAGTTTGATTGCTGAGCATTACGTGTTTACTGTTTGGCATCAGGTGGTCCTTTTGCAAATCTGATAACTGAATGTATTCAGAGCTGTCATCTCTTAAATGTATGTTTTTTATTACTGTGTCACATCAGATCAATATTGTCTTCCATCAGCCCACACAAGCTAATCAAGCCTAAACGAGAGCTGTATGATTAAAGTGCATTGACTTGGTCGTCCTGTTTGACAGAGTTCATGTAATAAAAGTGGCGGCGGCTCATTGTTCGTCTGAAAAACACACGATCCTCGCCCTGATGTCTACGTGCGCTTGTATCTCGGTCTGCATCTATAAATAACACCTATTTATCCCAGAAAATGAGTTGCAGTAGTCCTCTCGAAAAACCGCCACTTCCTTTAAATAAACTCAAAGCAAGCTGAGAAAACTTCAGTCTTGTCCACAGCTGGGCAGCTCGGAGTATTAGAGTTGACAAACGTCATTAAAATTCACCACTCTAAATAACAAATCTTTCAGCAGCCACACACACACGGTTATATGGGGTGGGTAAGACGCACACACACACACACACACACACACATACACAAATACTTTCAGCAGCTCAGCCGAAACGGGGATATGCTAACCTCGGCGGAGGACGTCCGCCGGGACGCCGAGGCCGGACTTGGGTTTCCCTCCTGGGACCGGCTCTGGCTCGCACACATGCTAATGCCTGAACGTCTCTTCTGCCTCTGCTTCAGTCTTCATCAAGTATTCTACCTCATTAGGGCCTCCGACCAGGGTTTTCATCACCTATTAGTTCTCAAACGCATGGCAGCGCCAAAGCAGAAGTTTTGACAAAGCGCCAAAACAGATTGTCACGGCTCTCGTTACTTCCTCTACTACTGATTACGCTTGAAAAAACTGACTGTCAGTAATTGTAAGAGAAGGATTCAGTCATTCAATTCAGCAGACGGAGATAAAGACAGCAAGGGCTTGGTGTGCTTTGGCTTCTTTGGGCTAAAAACCACAGGCTTCCAAAAGGGAAACAACTGAGATTGCCAGTCTGCTCAAACCAGGGCGGAAATTTGGCACTTTGCGAAGGTGCGAGGTTTTGACGTAGAAATGAAAGCTACAAGCAGCCGCTTACCTCTGCTTTTCCCCAAAGGAACTTTTGTCATCACTGTACACTCAGCAAAACGATTTGGGATTACTCAGTGCAAGACTAACAAATTATGTCAATTTTATTCAAACATGGCAGAGCGGCATATTCTGGTGCAACTTTGTGCCGGCATCTTAAACGAGGCACACTTCAGAAAACAGCTCCATGCCCACTGCGAAAATCGCAATTACTGTCAGGATACATGGACAGGTGAGTTCTCAAAGCTGCTTAAGACGTATGCAGACAGCAGCTGCAGGCAGCTTGAAATAGAGATTTGGTCAACTATCACATAAAAATGGTGAATGACGTATTCTTCATCAAATGAGATGCAGACAAACAAAATACATGCTTGGAGGCACGGGTGCATAATTAGCATTAGAATGTGCCTCGTTGGCCGTTGATTACACAAAACATGCAGGGTCAAAATAATAGGCAGAAATACTGTACACTTTGCTGTGTGAATTTCTGGTGACCTGCCTGAAAATTAAAAAAAAGAAAACATGAAAAGTTTATTCAGAGCCACTGAAGTGAAGTGACAAAGACAGGAACAGCTCGTTGGTTTATAGTGTAACTCTGGCACCACATTTTTAGAATATGTGACTGTGTCATGTCACAAAAGTCATAAGAATTACATAAACTGGCAAACAAAGCCTTCAAAGAGAAATACTAAGTCTTCAAAGAGAAAGTACTCAAATGTATTAATACACCAAAATAAGTTGAATAAAAGTAAAACAAAGCAATTGAAAGGTCCACTGCTGCATGTTATGACGAAAAACAAAAAAATCCAGAGTTTTCATTGGTTTTGCAATTGCATGAACTCTTACTCATGGCGGCGGAAAGAGCTATTTCGCAGCTTCTCCTTCGTTCGTGGCATAAACTTCGCCCTGCTGCATCGCCCTGGGGAGCCCTGCACAGCCTGAAAAACAGACAGCACGGAGACTGACTGACTGCTGACATACATGGCACAGGGAACATGCCGGCTTTTGTCAGACTTCCACATATGTTTCTAATGGGGACGAGGAGGGGGCGGAGGAAGAGGAGTGTATTAGGTTCCGGGGCTGGTATCGGCTTTCGCGCGCACGGGATGGGTGGGGGTGGGGGGTTGGGGGGTGGGCTTTGTCCACACGTGGACATATTACACGACCGCACAAATGAGATGTGGAGAGCTGGTGATAGGAGTGTGGTGGCAGCGGGTCACCCCGAGCGAGCGCATGTGTATATGGAGGCGGGTTCATGTTACCGTGTGGCTGCTGAATGTCTAACGAGGGAGGATGTCAGTCTTGTTTGAGAAGCGGGTGTGACAGCAATGAGATTCAGAGGAAAACGAGACCTCAGCAGAAACCGTATATGTACACTGTACCGTAGGAGTGAGTTCAGGAGTTGTGGGTGTTTTTCAGCTTCAAGTAGCAACTTCTGCTTTCGATCCGACACCAGCTACTTTAGCAAAATCAAATAAGTGCAAATATTGTTTCTTTTAAGTTCAGAATTTAGGAAGACATTTGCATTACAGCCTCTGAAGACAAAGTATATATAGGTGAAGTATAGACAGAAGCCTTTACCAATGACTTCCAAATTCAAACCAGTTGAATCTCCCTGGATCAATGATATAAGCTTATTCTTCAATCCTTAAAGAATTTCCCCCAAACATTATTCAACAACTACGATTATTTTTCTCTTGGGTATACAGATGGGTTCATGCTTGAAGACATTTCCAAAAGGTGTACTCAAGATATCACGCTTGCCAAAAGAGAGCAAGCCAAATGTCTCAATAACATAATTGAATTTAGCCAACATTGTTAAAAATACCTAACGTTATCTGCTTTATAGCTTTTAAAAGATGCCTCAATTTTTTTAACATGTTTATACCGATCTACCATTTATCTCCCTTGAAGCTGAAGCCGTCGGCTTACATGTCGTGCTCACCTTCAATGTCACTGCTGCACAGTGGAACACTGGTTAGCGCTCTCTCAGTTCGAGTCCAGGTTGGAATTGTGGGCCTTTTTGTGTGAGTGTGAGTTCTCGTGGTCGTCCTTTGTCCAGGGTGAATTCACTCATAGTCAAATCGGATTGGCTCCATTGCCTCATGAAACCAAGCTGAATAAATTGGCCTAGATGACAGATGTATTGTGTGGCTACGTGTGCAAAATAAGAGCAACCTTTACAATCAAACTAATCCTAAGCAAACTTTGGTTATAGGTTATTGGTTATTTGGTTCCAATCATGCTAGAGGATTTCAGGGCTTTGTGTAATTTATCGGTTAAAGGTTTTAATGACTGACACAAGTAAGAAAACTCAGCTCACACACACACACACGCACGCACGCACACACACACACACACACACACACACACACACAGAAAAGCATGTCGATGGAAAAAAGCTTAGACTCTAATAACACACAGCCTAAGTAAAAGTTTATGTTTTCAGCAGCCAACCAAATAAATGAAACAGAGCAAATGTGAACGCAGGACGCTGGCGTTCTGAGATGTTTTTATCAAAGCCGTGTGGACCTGAGGAAGTGTGGGGAGAGGAGGGAGCGGTGCCAGCGGTGGAGCACCTGTATATTTGTTCAGGCCTCGACTCTTGTGATGTCATGGCTTGACAGTAAACATTTATCTGCCTTTCAGAACAGCAGTCCACATCCAAGGTCATTAGCGAACACAGCCAATGAGGGAGACCACCACCTGAGGTCCGGGGGTTATGGTGTTTGGAGCGTCTGTTGCCATGTTAAATGTATTAAAGCTATGAGTGTTTATCTAGGAACTCATAATACGGTGTTCTTGCATGCTTAAAATGTGTTGTTTTTGTGTCTGGAGATCAGGGTGTATTTAAGACTTAAAAGTGATGGGTCAATGGGAATAATTCCGAAAAAAGATAGGACATAAACAAAATAACAGATGTTAAATGAAGCATTGGAACATTTCTCAATAACAGATTTAAAAAAAGTTGGAACAAGGCTATTTTTACCATTGCGTAACCTCCCCGACTATAATCGAACGGTTATAGAGGTAATTAGTTGACAGTTGAAAGTTCGAGAAAAAAACAATGTTCTCTTTTTTCCTCAGGTAGAATTGTTGCTCCTAAAGAACTGTTGTGCCTTTATGAAGATATTAAAGCAGCGTTTTGAAACAAATAGCTCATGGACACGCCAGAGGGTTCATTCGAGACCATTGATTTACAAACATGGTGTCAACATTGATTTTTCAGCAAAATACACAAACACAAACAAGATGATAGATCAGAAGGAAAAGTTTACCCAAATAGACAAAAATGTGACTAAATATGGAATTTCATAAATCAAGATTACTACAATTGTACTGGTCGAATCCCTCAAGATCAAATGTGGACCCTTAGCCAAACTAAATTGTGGCAAGCAAAATTTTTTACCATTTGAATCCAAAAAGTGGCTTCATCGCATGTGGATATCGAGGCAACAATCCATCAGTCACTTGACTGTAGAGAATGTTGCACAATAACTCATTTGGTCTTCAGCTGTACATAAACTACAACCTTTAACACTGCAACATAATGCCAGATTAAACAGAAAGTAGACCGTCGTCTCTATAGCATAAGAAAAATGAATCTGACGTTGCAAACTTTGTATTTCTCCAAAAAGCTACCATGTCACAAAATATGTTTAAAATTAGACGTCCAACACCTGCTGACTCGCTGGCTTTATTTGTATGGCTATTCTCAGAGCGGCAATGAAGCAAACATAGAAGCCACTAAATGTTTCCTAAACTTGCCAAGTGCACTTCTTTTGTTGACTTTGCTGTTCCTCTTGGACCCTGAGTAGAAAACAAGATGTCTTCAATTATATATTAATGGTGTAAAACTGGGTGTATCCAACTATTTTCCTTCCTTTTTAAGCGTGCTTGGACTAATTTGTGATTAAAAAAAAAAAAAGCCTAAAAAAGTAGACAACGGAAAACAGGATATATCTTCGACTTTTGAAGCATTTCCTTAAATGTATGACTGTGACATCTGTATCAGTTCCCTGCTCATGTTTTTGTGGATAATAGCGTCTCAATCGGCAGGCATTACAAGCTTTTCTTTCCTTTTCTTTTTTTTTAACAGCTTGCACATGAGGAATTCTAGTCAGCCAGTCACCCAGATAATGGTGCGGAACCTGTCCGTACAGTGGGAGGTGAGATCGGTGTTGCTCACACCGCTGACAGTACTTCCAAGACCGGCCTCGGCGGGGGTCCGGCCCACACACAGCTTTAGTGTAGTTGGAGCGTGGAGAAGGTAAACAGTGATGAAGCTCTCGCCTCCCCCGACCAGCGGGTCGTCCCACCACAGACAGAAAGAAAAACAATGAAACCCAAGTGATGATCCGTGTGAAAGGTTTTGGACGAGACAACTGTTGCAATAGGTCATGACAGGTAGCCAGGACAGTTCTCGAGATTATCACACTGCTTCTTTTCCTACTATTGTAAATATGCCCAGCTTTCAACAGCTGCTGCTTTTTAGATGAGATTGGATCTGCTTAAACCTTCCTTAATAGAGAAAAGCCACAAAACGTGGTGCTTTATTTATATTAATGCTAAAAATTTGTATATTTTGGAAGATCTTTTTTTTTGTGGAGGGGCGAGTCACCATATTTGTTAACTTGAGCTCGTTTCCGTGTTTCCTTCAAGTTGATGTGAAAATTGATTTGAGTAACTGAAAAAGGTAAAACTTTGAGATAAGTGCTGCTTTTGTTGGGTTTTTGTAGTATGTCAAAAATTAAGAAATTGGACAATAATTTGCATTGCTCTGAATAAAAAAATACATTAGTGCTTAAGGTCCTTGGGGCTAAATTGTGCTTTGACACAAATACAGTCTACATCCATTTGAGTTTGGTTTACAGGTGATTAAAAATCACACCATGAATCACATCACGTGAAAGTGGAAATATTTCAACGCAGTGTTAAAGACTGTTTGTTCGGTTGTGTTGGCCATGAAGTAATGAAATCGCAAAACAAAGTGTGACATCATGGCATTAGACATGTTGATGCATCATCAAACATATGACATTCCAATAAATGATCAAAAAGCCAAAGTTTGGGTTTTTCATAGAAAATACATTTGAATAAAGTCTGCAGATAAAAGTCGTGGTAGGCCAGCTGGGGAATGGACTCTCACCACAATAACAGCGGCACCTCTGCTAAAGGCAGACAACCTAATAACGCCACTAGACACTGGTTAAACCACCAAGATTTGGAAAATAGGTTTGTGCATAATACCTTATTTTTCTGAACATCCACATTACTCCCAAATAATGTTAGACATGGAAAGGGACATTTGGCCTTAACTTTAGGTTCAATGGCAACATTTTGGTCACATGTTGATGTTCAACAACATGCCAAGTGTCCCTCACATTCACCTACCGACTGCTCCGGTGGTGTTTGATGGTCCTCCGCAGCACCATATGTCTGTAAAAGCTGGTTTGCAATCGGCTGTGTCAGAGACCGCTGTTCTGCCAGGGAGACCTTCCGTCAGTCATCCTTGTTCCGCCTCATTGGGTTGCGTTTACTGCACTACAGGGTTTAGAGAGGGAACAAAAGAGAGACACAAGGACATATTTTTTCACAGTTCTGTCCATCTACATTGCAACTGTCATTCCCAAAAGTCGCAGTTGTAACTGCAGTGACACTTATTCAAAGGGTCTCGCAAGACTGCTGAGTTGTTTTAGGCATTTTAATGCTGATGAAAGGTCTCCTGAATTCATCAATAGAATGAACAACATCCCCAATAATCTATCTGCATCATGAACCACCGGCATTTCCAATATTTTATATCATTTGTGATTCGTTTCTACCGCACTGGGGATTGAAAGTTCAGATTAAAAGGCAATTTTTCCCCCCTCATGTTTGCTGCAGTCACCTTGCACCTTGTAATCAATAGAAACAGGTCAACCAACAAGGTCAATGGGGCAGAAAACAGGAAGTCACCCGGCGGAGCATGTCACATCTTTATGCAGCATGACTGTTTCTGTTCCTTTGACACCTCCGTAATTACAACTCATATATAACACTGCTGCTGCTTCTGGCAGACTACGTAAAGGCAAAAGGAGGGGGCCTGTAGAGCATGAGTGTAGAGAAGGACACCCAATGATTAATGGCAAAAAGAAGAGCGAATAAATATGTAGTTAATTATGTCCATGTTAGGTTGAAAGTAGAGGAAGAGTGAGCGACAGAGTTAATGGCCTCATCTGACATATAGTTAATTAATAAACGGAGAAGGGGAGGTGGCTTTACATGGCAGGATGATTAAATTTCTCCAACATGTTTGGGTAATTTTCATCCTCGAAAAAACAAACACTGCTTGAGATCGAGCTCTGGCCTTTGTTCTACGAGTCTACATATGTCAGGTTTGCCTCGATCCAAAGAATTTGGCTGCGTGGGAGCTTCTAGGCCACGGAGGATTTAAGAGAAAACGTCTGTCAAGTGACCTAATATGTGTCTCTGCGTGTCTGTTTGTGTGTGTCGGTGGTTTCGGTTCAAATCAGAGGCAATCAAGCAAAGTTTGTATGTTTAGGCAAGGCATGAAAAATCCGAGTCAGACTCGAGTTTGCTTCCCACAATGCTCCCATATCTCTGTCCCTCCATTGTTCTCTGTCACTCACACTAAGGGATAGAGATCGAGAGAGAGGGAGAGAGAGGGAGAGAGATCGAGAGAGAGGGAGAGAGAGGGAGCGTTCCCCATAGACTCAAAGTTTTTCCTATGATCTACATGCCGGGGTAAAACCTAAATCTTAGCCTTGACCCTCAGATTCCTCACTTGTTCCTCTAATCCCGCCCCATCCCACCGACAATCCTGCTTCCTCCCTTCTCGCCGTGGCGGGATTGATCCATGGCTCAGACAGAAAAACATACATTGCTTCCACGGGCTGAACACACACACACACACACACACACACACACACACACACACACACACACACACACACACACACACACACACACACACACACACACACACACACACACACACACACACACACTCACACACAAACCTCTGAAGCCTCCCTCCTTCACTTCTCACTCTCCCTCACCCGACCTTTCTCACCTTTTGTTCCTTGTTTGCTTGTATGATTCCTGCAGATTCTCACTCCTCCCACTTCCCAACCTGTCATTTGACCCACTCTGCTCCATTGAAGTACTGGCCATCAGTGGATGTCTATGAAGCAAAGCCAAAGTAGGTATTTCACCTTTGCATTCTTGTTGATGTCTAAAGTGACCATATTTATCTTGCTTATCAAACTGATTCACACACCTTCACAACAATGAGTCGACGGCTCCCCATATGAGTCCGTCATACTGTATGAGTTGAGATTTGGTATTTAAAAAGGAATAAAAATCCTGTACCCATGAGCTTCTTCAGTCTTTGTTTCACTCTTTCTGACAGGTGTCTATAATTCTCATTTAAATCAACTGAAACTAAAACACCAGTGCTTGGAAAAAACGTAATTATCAATCTTCATGTATTTCTATTTCATTCTTTAAAATTGATTTGAGAGAAAACTGATTACTTGTTTCCAGAGGCCTCATCTGGTTGGACTGATCTTGGTTTTCTTCGTTTGGATAAATGCAAGATATGATGAGAATAGAATGACTCCAAGAACAAATCACCTTCACATCAAGTGTCGTCCTTTAAAGTACAAGACCTGACTATTGAGTAAAAAAATAACACTGGAAGAACATATACTTTTTGAGCCTTGGATTTGAAAGAAAAAAAATTATAATCTTGCTGATTTCCTTCTTTCTGACTGATTCGACAGTACCAGATATTGAGTCTTTTTCACTGCCGCTCATTTGTTTTGGTCTGTTTGAGAAAGTCCCTCTGAGAAATGGAGTGGTCTGTAAACACTTTGGACGGATTAGGTCAAAGATTGCAGGAGGCGAAGTTGGGGGGCAGGGAGCAAAAAGAAGCTGATTGGGTGATACTGAGGAACAGAAGACGAGAGAAAGATAAGAGGACACTGGAACCTGAGGTGTTAATTTAGAAGCATTCCTACAACTTGACATAAAGGATGAGAGGTGGGAATTACATGTCTGGAGCATTTTTTTTTTTTTTTTTAAGAAACCACAAGTGACCTGAAAAAATCTTTTGCTTGAAGCCGCAAATATAATCCCACAAGCTTGATTAGAAATGGATGGATCTAAAATGTGATAAACGTCATGAATAAAAAATTCAAACAACAGGCAAATAGCGATCTATCTTAATTAAACACAGTAATTTAAAAAAAAAAAAAACTAAAATCTTTCCTAAAATAAGCAGTCCTACTGCCCATTCTCCTGAAACTGGGTAGTTTTAGAATTAAGAGTCCCTTTGTTGCATATAGAAACATTAGTTTGCTCACCATTGTTCATGTGTCCAACAGCACCTGCCAGTAGCCCAACATGAGAACTACACTGTTTTCAGCACTGCATGTAAATGAGCATTTTTTTCAAAATGTTGCCATAAAAAAGCAAAACTTTTCTGAAACAAAAAGGCTAAAACAATGCATTTTCACTTACTCTATGTAAATAAAGTTTTGTTACAAGTCAGAGACCACTTCAACATACAAACAAGGCCAGACCCTCTGGGGTTGCATTTATTGGACCTGGACCAAGACTACAAAATACCTGGATGACGCGTTAAAAGAGAAAAGAGAGAATAACCTTAAACATGCATTACATTATATAAAGCAGAAAACAAAAACCCACTATCGAAAGGAAAAGGACATCAATTTACAAATACCATCATGAAGACTGAAAATATTTCAACTAACATGATCAAAAAGAAAGTAATATGTGCAAAGATTTTGTCCGTACAACCAGCTCAAGGTGGTCAAATTGAATATTATAGTACCATGGATATATCGTAACGGATGCTAAAAACAGCATCTCGGTGCATCTATAAGCGTATCCTAAAAGAAGGACGTAAACGAGGGCCACACTCCCTTCCTGGTTTGTACCGGATCCCAACAAGGCACGTTCTGTGTTCTTACAGATGTATTTGTGATCTGTGGTTTCCACATCATATCCTTTAAACATAAACCACAAATATATATTGCAGCGACTCCGGGTTTGGGACACAACCAAGAGAGCAACTTAACAATTATTTTTTATTATGAAATCCTTTAATTGATTTAAAGGGAGCATGTTTCCATGTGTTTCCAACTCTTTTGAGCCTGGTGATCCTTTTAGCGCGTAGTTATTTGCCCTCATCCATCATTTGTGTTGGTACTCTAGCTACACGTATAAAAGTTTTGGGTTCCAGAGCTTTGCCAGAGTAAACTAGATGGTATATGGTTGAGAGACATTTCCTTCTTGGAGAGTGAGGGTCTCAGGTCCTCGTTTGTGATGGAAAAGTCCACCGTTTGCCAAGCCCAGGCCATTTCTAAGACCTCTTTGTGGCTAACTTTTTCAACCGCGAGCAGGGGATACCCGCAGTGCGCAGGACGACCACTGCCATCAACCTAAACCCCATTGTGCTCTCCGCCACCGACCCGGCACACCATGTTCAAAACCCGATCTGCACGCTTTCCATCGGTGGCTCCGATGCCAGTTTATACAACTTTCGCTCCACCTCGCAGCTCCTTCACTGGCCGGCATGCCCGAGCCGACGTCCGTGCCTTCCACCCTTCTTTCCTTCCTTTCGCTCCACACCCGTCCATCCATGCTGTCAGCACTCCATCAGTCTTGTCTGGCTGAGTTGTCAGGATGAATGGCAGCATGCTTGCCAGGTACGTGCTGCTTTATAAACATGGCCGATAGCTCCGGCCTGATGTGTGGCCTTTGCAAAGGGTAAAATATGCAGCAAAAATTTTTTTTTTTTTTTTTTTTTTAATGCACCAAAGCAGAAAATGACCATAATATATCAGCAGGGAATCCAAAGTGTTGGCACGAGAGAGTATAATATAAGTCTGCATACTTCAGAATCCTAATATCCACATGGTGAATACATCTTTATAAGATGTGTTTTCAAACAACAGTGGAAATACTTAATGGTAAAAATAAGCACATTATTACCCAGTTGTGAGCAAATCAATATCATCATCATTCATGGGTTTTAATTTTTGTGGACAAGATGTGTTTCGCTATTGAATTTTTAATTATACTCCTTACTCTCATGACTGTAACTGTACAGTAACTGTTCATTTGTATTCAACATTCAATGCAAACATGCTTTGAGTGTGAAGAGTCTATTGCAGGGATTAATTTCCTAACTTTTGCATGGTCAAATGTATAGAGGATGATTTTTGTAAATGTTGGAGAAAATATGTGTACCAATACAGCTTGAAGGGTATTCATTACAAAAGGGTACACTATATATCTGTTTTATATCATCAGTGGCTTATTTCTCAAGGCTTCTGTGGTCTTCCTGCTCCTCACCTCTACTCCATATTCTCCATACAATATTTTCAAGAGAAATAGAGTGAGGTCTTACAAAAATATATATTAAAATCATCTTTGTCCATTTTCCTTGTGCCACCCAATCATGTACACACACAAGTACAGTGCCCTGGAAAAATATTATGATATTGAGTGTAGCAGTTAGTTCTAGCTGCCTTTTTCCTGGTTTGTTTAGTGGCCCCTGTATGGTGCTCCTTGTTTCATAGAATAACTCTGATTTCTTTTCTGTAAATAATGAAAAAGCAAGTCTTAAGCCTATGCTTGTTATTTTTCTCTGATGAATGTCGTCTCTCTTTTGAGAAGGTGTTCAGGATAGTATAAGCCAGGGGTGTAGAAAACATTTTAGTTCAGGAGCCACATACAGCCCAGAGTTCATATCGAGTGGGCCAGACCAATGCCATGCCATAATAACCTTTACATTTAAAGTTGGATGTTGTTATTTGTTGTGGCACAGAGTATACATAATGAAAATGTCTATGTTTTCATTACTTCTGAACGTGACGACTATAATTCCATGAACTCTATTCAAATTGAAAAGACACTCATGAAGTTTTACATTTAAAGTTACCTTGTACACAAAGCTGTTCTTGTAGTTACCGAGGTAGATGTAGCAACAATGAAAAATCAAAATGTTAAATCAACTCTCTGCTCATCGTGGATATGTGCCAGTGTGTAGTTCCCACATTTGGATATTCTTTGAGGAAAATTTGCTTTTAAATAATTCCTGCCAATAATGCTCAATCGACCTGTTGCTGGAGAACTATCAGTTTTGGGTCATGCGGAGATTCTTCTGACTGAACGTCCCATTCATTGGATATCTGGCTGAGATACTAAAGTCCACTGATCCAGAAGGTTCTCTCTTGATTAGACAGCACGTTTGTGCTACTGTTGTGAAAGGGAGTGACAAAATATAACCAAGATCTGCTTTATCCCATCTGGGCCAGGAGATTTCTACTGACAACTTTGTTCCGCTGGCAAAAAAGAAACAGTAATTAAAACCACTGAAACACCAATTCAGGAACACATAAGCATTTAGGAAACAGTCCAAGAGCAAACACTCAGTATTTATCTAAATAAATGATTTACAGTTTTTGCTGGGTTTGGAGCTAGAATTAGACTGTGTTAGGTAACCTTGCGATAACATCTGAGGAGGTTATGATTAAGGGTAGAGCTCTGATGTGGTTGTGTACTTAAACGTGGCAGCACTGACACGACCTTCGTCATCGTGATGAATGTCCACCAGGCCAGCATGCATCCAACCATCAATCTTCTATGGCGGCTTTATGCAGACAAGGGTCACAGAGTTCTAGAGCCAGTTGTGAATGGGACAAACATTGTTGGTACCTTCAAAACTTGATTGTATGATCATACCAGTGATCACCAGGCATACTGAGGATCACATCTGATAGACACTCAATATATATACTTTATTGATCACAGATGCCTTTGTGAATATGGGATATCAGGCTGTTATTGTTCTGTGTTCATTTTGATTTTATGCTTGTTTGTGCCCTCCACTCCATCCAGAAGGGTCCTTTCAGCTGGCATGCTCTAACCATGGAAAAGTACTGAACATAGCAATGCATTGCTGCCCATACTGAATCATTGTGGTGTTAATTTTTTAAAGGTTGAATATTGGTTTTTTTCTTCTTCTTCCTACCATAAAGGGTTGGTGAATCTGTTATTCACAGATGCGCTTTTGTTGGTGTGACCAATTGTTAGTGGGGAGATATATTTTTTCCTTGAGATTAATTTTTTTGTCATTTCTTACAATTTTCCATAATAAAAGTACTAAATGTCCCCATAAATTGTATAGAGAAAAAGGTTGCAACTGATTATTATAATGAAGATAGACATCTTCCTTTATAAACATTATACATTTATTGCCATGAATATTATATTATATACCCCTATTCTGCAAGACAAGTAAAGATATTTTCTTGACTCGTGATTCTGTGCAGTTGTAGGCCAAACAACTGCATTAACTCTCTCGAATCACAAAGAAACGCTGACATGCTTGCCTTCTAGGTCAGTCCATGACTGTGTGCCATGTCACACACTGATTCTAACATTAATTTATCCTATAGAGACACACGGATGGTAACATTTGCCCCTCTTCATGGAATCGCACTTACATTCTCATCAATGAGACTTCGGGGGCTGCCACTCACTCGTTTCAAAATCCTGTGAGAGCTAAGGTGGCTTGGCTCTCTGTCAGCCAAGTGCAGGAGTGTGTCTCCACAGTGGGAGCCCAGAGGAGAAGAGGAGAGATCAGCAGTCAGCACAGGAACAGAAAGGGAGAAGGCTCCATATCTGTGAGGAAGACACCGCAGTGGCCGAACCATAGTTGCACATGAAACCTGAGGTGCACTGTGGATTAGGCACAAGCATAGCTGTGCTTGCCAAATGAAAATGTAGGTTTTGGCCCGGACGTTCGAGTGATTTTATTATTAGGATTTTTTTTTCTAATCCCCTTTGCGACCCTTCTCTATTCGCGTCCCTGATGTGCACAGTGCTCAGATGCTATAAAAAGGCTGTGTATTCAATAATTGCTTAATAGTTATATAAAATGACATTAACTGCTCTTGCTGGTTAGGTTACATCCACTCTTGCTACCGGAGGGACCAAGACCTTTCACCCAGCGTCCTTCACTTCTCCCACCCTCTTTACCTAATTTTCTTTTTGTCTTTTTTTCAAGAAAATAATCTCTGATTTCCACCCCTCCCCTCTTGGTTCTCCTTCAGATCCGTTCTCCTCAGTAGCCCCCCTTTTGCTTCATAACAGGGTTCCCTCTTTCATCCTTCCAGTCATCCTTGCCTCCTTCCATCCATCACCGTCCACTGTGTTAGTGATACGCCTCTTGACAGGTGAGACATCTGCTGGTCCCTCAGCTGTCAATCTGCGGTGTGCAACGGGTCAGTCCAAGTGCTTGCTCAAAGGGGGGGGGGGGGGGGGGGGGGCAGGTGACACCCGGATCCGAATCGGCCCTCTTCCTCTTCCTCGTATCCCGACAAGAAAAGGTCCACGGCTTCCTGGAGGAGGTCACCGCTGCTTCTTCCACCCAGAGGGAGTTTTTCTGGCTCCTCCGAACCCTCCCCCTACGCTCACCAGCTCCTCGCACCATTCTTATTTCAGCTCCATTAAAAATAATTGGAACATCCATCCAGAATAAATGTTGAGGGGGAAACCGCGGCTGGTCATTCTGGCTTAGCTCAACACAGAGGGAGGATGGAGAGTATCATCACATGGTGTAAAAAGTTCACAATGTATTTATTTTTTCCCCCTATCACTTATCCAAATTGGCGGTCAATATTTGTTTTAGTGAGAAACGTTTCCACCGGCTAATTTTCGGAAAAGGATATCTTTCTACTTCAGTGTGGACGCCGCCAGCTCATTGTGGAGAGCACGTTGAAAGGATCTTCTCGCCACTCTATAGGTTCCCCTCCTAATCCACCGCACTAATGACGTTAATGAAAAATAATTCTAATCTAATTAGCTCTTTTCCCCAATCAGTCTCGTTTCCCTCTCAGGTTTGACTATTCTGTGGTATTGGCAAAGAGATACTGGATGCAGTCCAACAACACTGCGGCATGCATTGACGGTACGCCACTGGGCTAAGAAAGAAAGGCTCCGAACAGACAGCGGAGTCTGGGATATGGACATTTTACAGAAAGACTTGCTGTGTTTTCCCTGCCCATTAATCCGTCCGATCTGCCAAAAAAGCCAATGAACAGTGCTCACTGTTTGTCCCCAAATGTTCAACCTGTCATTCAATTTCCTTGAAATGAAATGGCATTTACATCACTGTGGGCATGCTAAGGCACTCCTGAAAACCATGAAACTGTTTTAGTGATGGTTTTTCTGCAAGGGAGCGTGACCGACCACACCTATTCACTGCTCGAGAAAGTCTGGGATACATCTGCAGAAGTGGATATGACTATAGTGTGAATATCACCAATAGGTTTTGATATTTCAATTAAGTTTACACTGGTGTTAGCAAATTTTGATAAAAAAAAAAAAGAAAGAAAGTGTGACTCTACCGCGAATCAAATCCAAATTAACATGCACAAAATAACCACTGAATTACATTAACATGGATCAGAAAACCAATAATTGACACCAAACACGCATGGACGTTTAAGACTAGCCCCCCCCACACTTCAATGGTGAGCACAACAAGGGCATGCAGGACGGCAACTTTATTCAAGTGAAAGAGTGACAATCACACTCGTTCACAAATTTAAAATAAACAAACACAGCCTAATTTTACACATAATCATGACAAAACTGAAAACAAACAAAAAATAAAAAGGAAATGCATAGGAAAAACTGCATTTTCTCAATATTTTAGAGACCCCTCAAAATGTATACAATTATATTTTGTCTTGTCTCCTTAAGGGGATATAGAAATCTCTTGCTTGCTTTAAGTTCATCACCAGCTCTGCTTGTATGGTTATATTCCACTAAAAACTGGACAAATACCCTCAGCAAACATTGGTATTTCTGTACTGAGTATCTTTTTTATTGTGACATACCATGCACCATAGGTTGTTCTGGACCAGACCAGTTTGGCGTTGATTACCCACTATGGAAAATCTCATCATACACACAACCAAATGAAATATTTGGACAAACACTGCCAAACTAGAGAAATTACTCCCCCTGGGGTGTTATCGAGAAATAAATGTCCTCGCAAGTGCAGTTACAGTGATTTGAAGTGTGGTGGTCAGACGGGCCTGCCACATTCTGTTCTGCATTGGGTGTCCCATCATCACAGCAGGATGAGCTGCTGGCTCCAAATCCCTTCCATTAATCATGGGACTAATTTGTTTTCACTGTGCTGTGCTGACAGCCAGGGGTTCTTGTTACAGCACAGAGGCTGAGGGAGACTCTGTGTATATGCATGTACATGTGTGAGTGTGCACATGTGTGTGACAGAGGAAAAAGCTGAGCTAGTCTCAGGGTCTCCTGCCTTCAAGTTGACATGAATACTGCATCAGTACTAACAATACTGAATACAAACAAACCTGTAATGACATGGAATTGGTGCAACTGAGGCCTGAGTGGTACAGCGGATAACAGGGCCGATCTGAGTTTCAATCTGGACCACGGCTTTTGTATGTTTCTTGAGGAGTATTTTAAGGAGAAGTGGTGAGTTTAATTGTTGACTCTAAATTTGGTTATCGATTAATGTCCCGGTGAATACATGTTGCCAGGAGAATTTCTGAGTAAAAAAACTTCAAGGAGACCGAATACACAGTAATCACACAGAGAGCGATTTGAAAAAGTTTAAGATAATTTTACTTTCTCGCAAGAAAAGACGATGTCACATTACAACCTTCCATGATTGTCCACAAGTTTGTCTAACTCTGACGTCAGACAGCGCCTTCTTAAAGGCTGAATTGTTTTGAGACTGTATTGAAGGCCACCAAAAGCAGCCCAGAGGTTCTAAATGTGCTGACACGGATCATCCTTGAACACAGACTGCAAATTACGCATCATTCTTTATAACACAAAGCAAGATTTGTCTAACACATGTTTCAGTAGCATCTCCATGCAACTCCGGTCTTGAAAAAGAAGGGAGAGAGGATGAATGAATAGATCACTCACTTCACTGAAATATCTTTTTTTATCAACTGAAAATGTGAAAGGACACATACAAAGTACATAATGAACAATCACACATCATAGCATGCATGTATGCAAGTAGGTGTTTATGTTTAGTCAAATATTGTTTTTTGTGAATATATTTTTATATAAATTACAAATGTATTTATTTGTATAAGCAATAAGGTTTTTTATTGCATGTCATATATATAGATCAATAAATTAAGAAAAAAAATGAAATAACACATAAAATAAACAGAATGTTTCCGTGAAAGAGATAAAACAGTGAATTTGTATCTATTTTTGCATCATCAGTTTTCCTGCATTTACAGACATTTTTTTGGTTTCTTGGTGTTTTTTGGCATCATTCTGCTGCTTTGTGGCAAGTTATAAAGTTAGGTTGTGAAACATGTTCACCACTTCTGTACCAGACTGACATTTGCTACAAACCAGCAGATTTCACAGCATTTCAACTCGTGTTTGTCTACTTCAGCTCAAGCCAACTCTACAAAGCAGCAGCACTAGGAGAGACAATACTTTGACATTTTTTTTCTTCCCCGGAAAAGCTCATGCCGGACCACCCAGACGGCCTCAGCCTTTGGGCAACCAGCATCACTGAATTCCCCAAGGAGCCGCAAACCACTGGGCTGATGCATTTCTGTGTCCAGTTGTTAAAGTATTTATCCGTGATTACGAATAAGAATCATTTTGTCACAGTTTGTAAAGGGAGAACAAAAGAAACAAGCAGTGTTGTTTCTGAACTCAGAAGCGCAGTGGTTGGTTTTTGAGGAGAAAATACATGGTAGAGATACTGACTCAGATCCTATTGTTGACTTGCACACGGTGGCTGATTCAGCATTTGGCACATAGTTTCTCCCATATAATCTGCTCAGCAAGCACTTTATACATTATTATTAGGGAAAAATAATTGTGGAATCTTTGGCATGTTCTCAAGTGTCTTGCCTTTAATGAGATGCCTCTTTTTTTAGTCATATCCAGGAGGATTAATGCTACCAGGATAGTCAATAAAGGATAAAAGAGAAAAGACTTTCATGGTTGATAATAATAGATGTCAATTAAACTGTGTCAAGTACATTCATTTAGTATAAACCTGGGGTCACACGGCATTAGCGTCCAGAGTTGCTTGGACACTGCCATCAAATATGCATTTCCGAATTTGTGGGCCGAACTCGGATGTTCTCATTCTCGTGTTCTCATTCTCGTGTTCTCCTAAAATAACTGTAAAAAAAAAAAAAAGATCAAAGTTGCCCAATCATGACTTAGATCAGTAAACTAAGTAATCCTTCAACATTAATCTTGCAAATACCAAGATGCCATTTAATTGTGAAACAGTACATTTTCAGGCTGAGCCGTCATCTGCATGTGAACATCAGGAAAAGCTATTGCCTCAAGCAAGTTAGTTATGATGCATGGATCAGCTACAGCAAAGACACCATTGTTTGCATTTTGCCTCTAATTTAATGTATGCTTGTAGAATACTTTATCCTACTCTGGTTGTGGGATCTGATCCCAGCTGATTATGGGAAAAGGCAATCACAGAGGAAACAGAGAAATACACATTCTCACACACTGACATTCACAGCGATTGAGGGCGATTGATCAATGTATGCTACTGGACTGTCGGTGGAATCTGGAGTGCCTGTTCAGAACATTGATTTTGGTTTTGTGTATTAATTGAATCAATTTAAGAACTTTGCAACACATGTCTAAATTGCAACCTCCGTGTTTGAGGAATGTCAGAATACTGTGCCATATACTGATATACTGAAAGACCAGGGATTCGTCATCACAATTCACAGACTTTTCTCAGTCCATCTCATCAAAAGGGGGTCATAGTATTCAATTAAAACCATCTATAACGAGGAGAAAAAGAATGTCTTACATGGTTTGTTTTTTTTCCGAACTGTTTCCTCTAACATTTGAATGAAACCCTCTTGGAAAGAAACATCTTCTTTTGGCTGACTTGCTTTAAACTCACTCAAAAGACTGACTTGTTTTAAAGTCACTCGAAAGACTCAAGTGAAGGGATCCTAAGTGTCGATTGTTAGGGAACTTTCCAATGGCTTCCACTTGGTGCTGCCAAAGAGCAAGATCGCTTGATGTTGCTTTAATTGCAGAGATCCAACACATTTAACCTCTCTAACCTGTGTATGTTTGCGCCGCGCACAGAGCTAAACACTGTAGATACATTTTCCTACAAGTTCGTTTGATTATGTCTTTGTCCGTCATCGGGGGGCTTTTAAGTGCAAAAGCAGAACCCTCGATCCCATGGTGACATAATGTTAAGACCTAAACTCCACAGGTAATGTATGAGGCTGTGCGACCTTAAAATAAGCAAGACTTAGATGGGAACCGAACCAAAGAAAACACCATATATCTGTGAGCCAAGACCATAAATTTGTTAATGTGGTGGTGGAGAAAGAGAAAATGGTGCTGCATAAGAGGCATTAATTTGGAAATCACACAAATGAAAATGAATGGACATTCAGGAGAACTTTGGCAAGTTCAAAATCTGTGACATGGAAGCCAACGACAAGGTAAAAGAAAAAGAAAGCACTATTTTTATGTAAATATAATTTCATGTACTGCACAATCCAAGATAGAGTAAATAACAAAACATCTTTATCAACCTGTTTATTTCTGTCAGTGACGCCACCACCAATTAATTGCAGTCAATAGCAACTCTTAGCTCTTAGACTGTTCCCCATTTGTTTTGTTGATTTTCATCCCTCTCTCCAAGGGACTGCAGGGGTTTATCCAAAATACACAAACAGGCCTTGGCACAGGCCGGTATGGAACCTGAACCTGCGTCCTACTGGCACCTTTAATATCCTGCAATGAAAGCTGGCGGAGGCAAAACACCGCGGGAAATCATGCAAAGTACAGATGTATTTACTCGCTTGACTGCAGTTATTATTTTGAAAGGGAGTGCTCTTTCACAATAAAATTGTGATGAAGAAAAGCCAGATTCACAACAACAGAAAACCAAGTACGTAAGAGTGGACTTTCAATGTCCACATGGTGGAACATGAGTCCACTCTTCCTGGTTCCAGGTCATCCCATTACACCAGGGGAGTTCAACATTTGGCCCTCTGCCCTTGAAAATCACCTCTACTATCCAGAGCCTGATTGATGCTTTTACTGAGAAAATATGACACGAGAAATGGAAAAAAAAAAACTGTGACACTTCATTGTATCACTGAAATAACAGACACACTGTTGTTTTTGTTCATGTGTATTTATTTATTGGTTTGTATGTATGTATGTTTATATTTTACCTTTTCGCAAAAAAAACTACTAACCCAAATTGCATGAACGATTCAGGGATGATTTGTCATCATCCAAGGACCAATCTATTACATTTTGAGATCAAACTGCTCCTGCGGAGGCAAGATATTTACTCCTTGGTGGACGGCTCATAGGGAGCTCCAGCGTGTCTACCAGGGCTGAAGCTACCATTAGCCGTCTGATTTTCGTTACCTTATGTCACTTTAAAAAGTCCAATTTGATCATTGAAATACAGTTTGAAGGATATTTTAACGAGCAGGAACCATCGACATTAATTTAAATATGGTATTTACAGGTTATTTTTCAACTCATTCTGTAAGCGCACTCAGTATTTCAGTAAATTTAGGTTGATTCCAATTGATATCTGGTTCAATGGGTCATTGAAGAGCAAAAACTGCTTCCCTGGAAGTGGAAGCTTTCATCATAGCTTACTCTGAGACACTAAAACACATTCTTGAAAACAGTCGTAGTTCAGCTATGTATTCCATGTTATTTATTTGCAGGTAGGTCTTGTAAATTCCTTTGGGTAAATCATTATATTATCTTTTGCATCATGGTTTCTGTTTTACATAACAGTCTCTTCTTGATTAAAATAGAACCTGATACCATGCTTCCAAATTTGACATGTTTTTCATACCAGACAAGTTATTATTTAACAAAAAAACTTTTTAAAACAAAGTTTTATATGTTACTTTTAATAATTTCTCATTTCAGCTTATAGTACACATTCAACCCTCCTAAATCATCACATGACAAAAACCACACAGGAAAGCATAATTCCAGATAAACACGGGGCAGAAATGTGTGCGTGAGTGTGTAATGTCTTTAAATGTATTTACGTTGTTCTAAAGTTATACTTTTATACGTCCATGTATTTATTGCTTCTGCTCCTGAAATGAGGGGCGAGTGGAAAGCTGAACAGACGTGAATGAGCTACCTGTTTACTCTCCTCACGAGCTCGAGAGGCAGATAAGACGCACGCAGAAAAGAGGAGAATTGCCACAGTCGAAGTTCACAAAAGCCACAAAGGTGGAGACAAAAATGAGGAAACATATTTTACATACAAAAGTGTATTCGAGATAAATGTAAATCTGTTGATAGTGCAATGATCCACAAGGCAGACTGAAGTTACACAATTCAGACTTTAATACATGTCAGATTTAATAAAGGTGCTGGCATATTGTGAATTGCTTTGTTTACCTGGGAAAAACTCCATCAATTTAAAAAAAACAAAACCAAAACAAAAATTGGTATTTGCCTCCCCTTCAAAATACCATTTCATAGATAAATAATCTGATAACCTTTCATCCACGTGGCAATCCGGTTGCTCAGCTTGAATAAATTAACCTATTCTACCTGATGTTTGAATGCCTATAAAAGAGCTTAAAATGCAACAAAAGTACATTTTTTGTCAAATGCATCTCGAGAGATGGACCCAAACAACTTAAGAATTTTTAATCCTACAAGTAATTGTTTGTGTGACGATCATCTACACATTTCAAAGAATGATTTCCTTTAAATATGGCAAACATTAAATATCATGTGATGGAGCGAGCACACATATGTGTACAGTGGATTATTATATGACTGTCATATGAAACTAAAAAAGAAAGAACAAAAACAAGGATGCCAAGCACAGCTCATGTGGCACACACTAACCGATGTCATTCTCCAAGTAAGAATTCAGCAAAACACCTTCAACCATCAATAATTATTTTGTGAGGCGGTAAATTTTAACGTCTAAGAAGCCAAATATTAGTTGATATATTGTTCTTCTGTCAACCGACCACTCCTTCAAAAACGCATGAATAATACAGAGTTTGTCGTGGGCACCACTGGTCAAAATAGTTCAACATCTTAAAAATTCATAGTTCAACCAGTGAAAATATCTTCTGCTCAAACGGTATTGGTTTTCAGTTTAAGAAAACAAATGTGATTTTTTTCTTCAAGTTGACTGAAGAGACAGGGAAACATGGTGTAGGGGCCTCGGAAACAGAGGATTTACATATTTGGCCTGGAGTTGACAAAAATGGACATGAAACAGTCTTAATCCTATATTGGCTGTAGCAATTGCCTCCATTAAAAATGAAGGGGGGAGGAGGGAGAGGAAAACTCCTGGCTGTTAGATTTATAGACAGAAAACAGGCCCTGTGTGACAAGAACCTGAAGCTAAGAGCAAGCAAATTCACAATCCCTAATCACCAAATTGGGAGTTATAAATTCACTGGGTTTTTAATAGGTTGTCGGCACAGCAGAGCAAACCGGTGCACTACGTGTATATAACGCCATCCCATGTGGAGCCCCACAGTTTGTGTATGAGATTGTGTCCATGTCTTGTGTTTTTGAATTACATGTCATCCCACAGACTCGTCCAGGCCTCCATGTGCGCCTTGTATCTCTCACTCTTTTTTCTTTTCATGATGTCTACGTGCATTCGTTCATCCGTGTGTGGCCCCACAGTCAATGGCCCGGTGAATTTTCCCCCGATAGCCATGAAGAGGGGAAATGACCTTTAATATGCCCAGCCTTCTCCCTTAGTCCATATTAATGTTAATCTATCAGACTTAGAGTCTCCCTCGCCCATACAACGCCGCCAATGTTCCCAGGGCCTTGGGGTGCAATCAGCGACGTCGAACCAAGCAGTGCACAAAGTAATGGTGGGAATTAAAAGGAAGAAAAAACACACGCTACAATCCCATGCTGATTTTTCAGCTAAACAAGCCAGCACCAAAAACCCAATCAGCCAGAGAGACGTCAATGACGTTCAAGGTCTAAAAAGGAGGACAAGTCATTGGGAGGACCAAACTAGAGATTCATGTAAGAATGCTTTCTCCAAGAAAAGTTGCATTGATGACGTATTATACAGGTCAGCTTGTTCCCTTGGAAAAAAAAACAAAAAACAAAAACACAAGAGGGTTTTTATTTCCTAAATGGCTTTGTGAATCATTGCTGAGAATAAACTGCAACAACAGTTCATTTTATTTGCAGGTTTTAATCAAAGAAGTAAGCACAGATAAAATTGCTATTGTTCCTTGTATTTTGATTTAATACATTTTAGCGAGTTAGCCTAATTGTGTAACCAAATTTAAGAACAGTCCTCCAGGCAAACGTTACTTTGGGGGGGGGGGGGGGGGGGGGGGGGGGAGTTTGACAATAACCTATAATTAATGTCAGTTACACATTGTTTTACTGAGTTCATGGAGGATGATCTCATTATCAAAACGGTTTCATTTTAATTCTACATTATACAAAAGGCTCATCACATTATAATCTTAAAAGAAAATATGACATTTTAAAATAACATTTACCGTGAAATGTCAAAAAAAAACTACTTATTTAAATATTAAATAATTCCACTTTTTGGTCGAAAAGATGTTTCAGATATTTCATCTGATTTGGTTAAAACGGCACAGAGTTTCTCTTCAGGCTGGTGTAAGCGCCGGTTGTCTCTCAGTTTTCATGGGTTCACAAATTCACCATCAGTTTGGCTTTGGGGCAAATTCTGCTTCTCTACCAATAAGTGTGCACCACTGATGTGTCAGCTCAGCATTTCCTCACCATGAAAGACATGTTTTGGCCAATTATACTTGACACCTCCAGGCTAGATTGATTTCCATTTCCCCAGCACGCGTTGGAGTTACGTTTCCGACTACCTCCATCATAGTAAATTTGAGTGCTAAAATGCAAAATGGAATTGCGAGTTAGATGGCTACATACTTTAAATAAGTTGATTCAATCAATGTTAACAGGCAATGTTCCTAAAACTACAGTATAAATATAACATTGAGAGAGCCGTTAACTACCCAGTTCCATTTTGAGCTTGCCTACTTTGTCAGAAGCATTATTTTTACATTCCAAGAAAAAGTGTGTTGGTATGCAGTTTTATGACAGATCTCTATATAGTTTAAAAAGAAAAGAAAAAAAAAAAAAAAGTTCAACAAAGTAAATATCCTCATCATAAAATAAATGTATTATACAACTACTCAAAACTGCTCCTGGGTCCAGGCCCCATTTATATGATAAATCAATGACTTTATGAACAACCATTCTTTAAAGTGCAATATAAATAAAGTGCTTTGACAGTATAAACACACAGATATCAAAAAGTCAGGTGAAACATAAGGAGACAAGCAATCAACAAAGTAATATACAAAAAACTTATTTAAAAGAGGTCACTGATCCTTTGTACATTCTCTACAAGGGCTTTGGAATGACCTGCCTGAGGAGATAAGGCTCAGTCACATAGAATTACATGTTTTCAAGTGAAAATGTGTAACTGTCCTTTTTGGGTTTCCACTGAGCATGTGCACCACAGCCATACTAAACAGTTCTTTTCCACACATGTAAGCAGATAAACAATGTTTGCCTCCAGAGTGTCGTAACTCCATATTCTCCTGGGACTTTTAGTTTTATAGTTGAGAGTCACCAAGAATATCAATCCAACTTTGTCGTCTATCTGTGTACTCGCAATGTTGATGTTTATAGTGTATTGTTCTCTGGACGCATACGTGTGTGTGGTTTCATTACAAAAACAAACAACAGCTCTGTTTCCGTGTAAACAGGCATTGTTTTCACAACTATGTTGCGTAAACGTGCCAAATGTCGTAAAAAACAAAAAGGCAAAAAAATTTATTTTCACTTTGAATGTCATGTAACCAGGGCCTAAAACACCGCCATAGAAACCGAAGTGCATGTAAAATGTCACAAACTTAATAAACACGAAGTTTAAAAAAGATGTACGGTCTAAGTATTTCTAAATTGTGAAACCTGTAAAAGTTAGATTTTGTTTTGCACAGGACGTTTGTGGACAGGTTCTTTTCAAGTAATCCTTAATAAGTACACTGAGCTTACACTGATGCATTTGTATTGGGAAACTGTGTTGACCTATGTGAATATTTATCCCAGTATTGGTTGACTGAAGAAAAATCTAATCAAATATATGAAGCAATCTTAAAGCCAAAGTAAACAAACATAAGCTTTTCGTTGATGAAGAACGGGGAAGTGGAGGCCATTCTATCTGAAAAGCCAAGGGTCTGCAGTCTCCAGTGGCCATTTAATTTGATTTAAGTAATCAGTTTAGAAATGTGTATAATCTGACTGCTCCATCTCTCCGACTGGCTTGGTTCACTGCTGATTCCTGTCCTGATGCCACGAGGGCAAAATTGGCTTTTTGAATGCGGTTGTGCAAGGTTTAAGGTTGCGCGTGCAATTGTGAAGTACGCCGAATAATGAATCACGTTTTCAGGCTGATCTAGAATTGTTCTGTGTGGCAGCTTCTGCTGTTGCAACAAAGTGAAAGAAATCAGTGATATGAAAAGGTGATGAAAGAGAAAAAGAATTACAAATAAGAACCCTGACATAATACTGTAAAAGGATCGGAAAATAAAAAAGAAGAAAGAAAAACCTCTTTTGGGAGGTCATTATGAGGCGTTCACTCAGTGCTGTGGGTCCGGAGTGGGATCAGCCCTCCATGGGGGTCGAGGTGATCGAAGAGATGAAGAGAGAAGGCTCTGGTCATTTGGGTAATCTTAGTGCAGATCTGGCCACTCACTTGGAAAGTCGAAGCTAAGTGCAAGCAGGGAGCTGCAGTTTGGGGGGAGGTTTGTGGAAACAAACTGCTAATGTGTTTTTTATTTGTGGCAGAGAGATCGTATCGAGATATATGGCGTAAACTGTTTGGACTGTTTAGAAACATTGCTGCGTTTCACCCTGTACCTCTAGCCTGTCCTGTTTCTGTCAAGTCTTACTGTTTGTAGCCTTTTTCAATGACCATAAATAAGCGTTTACTTTATTTTATACATTTACTTTTAGGCACCATTACTCCTTAACTAGTATCCGTACAGCCAACACATGACACCCCAGACCAAAGTGGTTGTTTTGAATGACTTCAGACTCTTCTGTTACTGAGTTGCACAACAGCTTTGGCCTCCAGAATGACTTTCAATCCTTTATGGGAGAGTCAACAAGTGACTGAAACATTCCCCAAAGACTTCACTCTATATTGAGATGATCATATCAAAGTTGCTATTTTCTTTTTTTTTTTTCTAGGTCTAAAGCATTTTGGCCAAAAGAGAATATGTATTCAATGTTCCACAAAATCAATTTCAAATGGAGCCACCTGTCAAAACAGGTTGATAGTAAATTGGAAGAGTGGAGCATTTTAGCCATTTAAGTAGTTGACAAAGTGACCAGCAGGTATGTTAATCTCTACATGAAGGTTTTGCTGAGATGAGTTACATTAATGCCACTTCCAAAGAGAAGTTAATTGACAACACAAAATATGTAATTAGATCTTGACATTTGCACACAGAGATAAGCATTGACAAAGATTTCTTGGAGTTAATGTTTGATAGAATTACACTACAAAAACATGTCTTACTCCTCGTATGAATCACACACTGGCAAGTTCCTCGTACCTGACCTGTTTCTGGTGAAGTCGTTTCTGAAACAAAATGGTGAATCCCATGATGCTGCTGACTCACTCACTCTCAACCCAAACTGACTCACATCTCCACTTGGAGTCTATTTTTAGAATAATTTCTTCATCTTTTGTCTCTTTTGTCCTTTATGTACTAAAACATTAGTTCTTCCAGCTGTTGGGTTGTTGTGACTCTGTCCTATACACGTAAAACCACACCACCAGGTGGCTGAAAACCCTCAGCTCCCATCTGCCGTCACTCAGCGCCTTGCCACCGCTGATGTTGCTGTCTGGTCACCTTGGAAACGGCGGGACGTCAGGTCCCGGTTGGCCCCTCTCCCCTGCCCGCCGTAGCAGGGCCCTGTGCGCTGTGTGCCTGCATGCGACGGCCAGGAGCCGGCGGTTTGTTATGGCGTGTCGCCACCCTCGGCGAACCACACGGCCTCCTGTTTGTTTGAACAAGGCCCCTGATGCCCGGCTGTTCTCTGGCTGTGGCGGAGAAAAATGAAACGTAAAAAGCTGTCAAAGCTCAGCTGTCGCTGACAGAAAATGCTCGGTGAGAGGAGGGAGTGGGAAAAGAGCTGGAAAGCAATGAAGGTATAGAACACAAGGTAAGAACACTAATGGTTAAAAAATAAAACCAAAAAACTAAGCAATACAAAGGCTTGAAATAGAAAAAGGGTGCGAGAATGGACCGAACGGTTCGGGGAGTTGGAGCCTGGAAAAGGACAGGCAGCATTCAGAATGTGTGTCAGGAGGACAAGTGAGGTCTGTCACTACATGGCAGGGTGGGCCACTCCTGTTTCCATGACTAATTGAAATCTTCCACTGGACTGTTGAAACCATGCTTCTTTCCGACGCCACCCGTCTCTGTTATTTTCTCCCTCCCTTCTCAATCACAAGTCGTCTCCTGAAACGAGCCCCATGTGGCGTCATGAGTCCATTTATATATCCAAGTGAAGTTTAACTCACTTTTTTTCTATCATTTTTTTTTTCCTATCACCTTCATTCATCCACTTATGAGGGACAAAAACTGTTCTATGTGGTTGACTGTCAAATAATATTGTAACTATTTATACCTTAATATTAGGAGATTAATAGTTTCTTGACCAACCAGAAGCCATATCCTCAAACAGCATCAGTCATACAGACTCATTGATTCAAGGACATCATCACTTGGTAATCTTTAAATGAAAAGATATTCTTGGAAAATAATTAATTATGTCAACTCATTGTCAGAAAAGGCAGATTCCCTCCCACTTCCAAAGAAAAAGAAGAAAAAAAAAGAAGAAAAAAACCATAAACAATGCATCTTTAACAATGTTGTGTAAATGGGGCCTAAGACTCGTACATCAACAAGCTCACAGCACGTATAATGAGGAAAATAAAGACAATGCAGTGGCTCGGGTTCAATGAATTTAATTAGGTTTAATTTAGTTTTGCTAGACGATACTGTATATGCAGGACTAGCTGAGGCGAGGGGCTCCCAATCATGAGCAGAACCAATAAAATCCATGCCAATATCTCTCCCCATCCAAAATTTACCATAAACTTTTAACAAGATGTTCTGTGTGAGTGAGAGGCCACACGTACACATGTGTGAGTGGAAGGGTTTGCACCCCGGTGCGGTGCGACAGCATGCAGGAGAAGAGGGGTCCAGTAACGGGTCAGTAGCCTATACAGACACCGAGGGGTCTATGTAACACACACCCCGCCGACCATAAGTCTGCTGGGGCACAGCTTGATCCTCAGACTGGCTGCTCGACTGACTGAGACGTATATTTATCGCTTACCCCGACGTGACCGCCGTTGTTGCACCAAAACACGTCAGGCTCAGAGGTGATTCATATCAACTGTATGCGTTTTGTTCAGAAATCAGCGATTAATCACTTTTAATCAGGCTATTACAAGCCTTGTCAAAACTATAAGAGAAGCCCCGCATATTAAATTTGAACGTCCACGCGTGTGTCTGTGTGTGTACACGTGTGTGTGTGTGTGTGTATGCACGTCAGAGACCACAAGTGGACTGGGTTGAGTTTCTTTGCGCAAGAACCGGCATTCCATTTATTTTCCGAGTTCAGCAGTTGAGCGCTCGGAGGTTGAAACCAAAACACGGATGATTTGAGAGAAGGTACATAAGCATGAAATGCGATTAGGTTTCAACACGCTACGAGCAAGACTTACTATTTTATTACACCGGCTGATCAAATTTAAAAATTGAATTTGGTTGTCTTTTATCAGTTCGGACAGATATTGATTTCATCTCAGAGGGGATACTTGGGGATATGATGGGGTTTGTGTAGGTGGGTGTAAAATGATGGAAAAATATCAGAAACAGGAAGGTTTATGGGGTATTTTGCTCTGAGATAGTGGTTCAATGAGGATTTTTTTACTTTTCTGTTTTCTTGTGTGGATTCAGGGAACCACAACCTTTAATAATAATAGCACATACCACACCTTGCCCGGGGACATACTAAATCCTATAATATCACCATCAGGTCACATCCATTCTTTCTCTTTTCTCGAGTTTCTTTTTGTGAGCAGAAAAGCTTGGTTGATTTCAGGTGATATGATCAGTATATTCGAGAATCTTCAAAGATGATTACATTGAATCTAATCACACAATGACACATCCTATCATGGTTTGTCAAGTCAACATCGGCGGTCTCCCTTCATGGCGAGTCACCCCGCTAAACCCTCCTACCGCGCTGCGATTGGTCGGCAACACGTGTGCGCGCGCCACTTTAGCGTGAGTTGTCATGACGTGGTTTGCGCCACTCTCGGCTCACGTACTAAACTGTAGCTGCCACATTATAAATCTTCTGGGAGAGGGCCAGAGAAGGTAAATAGGAACAGTAAAATATGGCGGACTGGATATGGAGCTCGGGTGCGTTATTATGTGTCATGTCAGGTTTATGCGGCGGGGTATCAAATTCTTGAATTATCTTGCAACAAGCAGGTGGAAGATGTTTGAGTGGGGGGGGGGGGGTTGTTTAGGTTTTTTTTAGCCAGTGCCTTACCAAACCAGACGTCAGCCTATGAATTCCAGGGGGAGCCACTCTTTTTTTATTTTCCTAGGTTGGTTGCTGGAAAGAATTTTTACGTCTACCTGCCTCGCCTGTTGTGTAATGAGGTGAAATTATTCCCCGACCTGACTGACATTGTTGAGTCAGTCCGGGGATCTGGCACGACGCCTCGGAGGCGCCCAGACCAATGCAAACCTCGCCACTGTGTTTTCACTCAAAATACCAAATACAACAGCAAAGTGCCTCTACTCAATTACCATTTACATATTCCTGGCTTCATTTTCTACGTTGGGCAGAAGGGTGGAGGTGGGGTATTGGCGAGGAAATGGGACGCCATTTCAGCTGCTGCGTTGATTGTTTGCTTAGCTTGTTAATAATTCCCAAGGTGCTGTGATTAATTTAGAAATTGACCAAAATAGGGGGAATTGCAGGGAGCTGCGACGAGTCACAAAGGGCGGAGGTGCTCTCAGCATGACTAACACACACACATACGTACCTTTGTACTGCGACTTTTTATGCTCCCGGATTAGTTGCAGTTTGTTTGTTTTGAGGTGACTAATGCCATCACCGTGGACCATGGTTTTATTAATAACCTGCCTTTCGCTGAGTTACCTGTTCCATGGTGAAAGTGAGGGGGGAATGGTTTGAGTGAGACAGAGAGCTGAAGAGGCAAGGAAGGATAACAGGTAAGAAGAGAATGGGGACTACTTTCTCATATCAACTTTCTAATATAATGATATCACTCCATTGACAAGAATGAGACATGCTGCACTGCATTTCTTGTTCGAAAAATCATTAATGCTTCAATATTAGATACATATAGAAATACAAAGACGTCAAATATTTTTGCTTGTCTCATGAAAGCAAAGCAATATTGGAATACCAACAATCGCTGTTGGAAGCAGTGTCGAGTTTACAAACAAACAACAAATGGTTGAAGCGTTCAAATAGAAGCTATGTGACACTTTGAGGTGTAGTAAGGTTTAGAAAGTTCAGTCAGTAAGAAAAGAATCTAAATATAGCCACGACACATCAGTTGACTCCTGATTTTTCACTGCAATATCTGGATATTGGAATATACGTTGATAATCAAAGTCCGTGTTATATGTCATTTTCAACTATTTAGGTGTTGCACTCATATCTGACCTTTTGCTCCAGTTTATATGTTGAGGAAAACAAATCAAAACAGCATCAGTTTTCTTTTAAGCAGCACGGCTGACATGCTCTGCTTGCTGTGAGGATTACTCTGCCCTTCCCCTGTGGTCACCTCCTGCTCAGTTAAAGATGGGAGTGACAGCATTATGTGACTTATCTGCGATTTATTCATTTATGGCAACAGAGTTGGATTCATCCCGGAGGGTATCAGCAGTCCACGAAAATAACTTAATTCAAATAATGTGGTTCAGGAGCCGGCCGAATCTGTGCACGTTAGCTGGAGTGCTAGAAAGGGCAATGTTGTCATAGAGCGTGGAGTCAATGAGAACCAGAGTGAGGGAGGAGGAAGAGGAGGAGGTGAGTAAAACATGAAGTCATGGCCCTCACAGTAAGATCCCAGTTCTCCGCTCCAGGTTTGATTCCTGTGGGAGCAGAAGACAGCGACTCTCCGGCTCCATGGCTGACTACCGTACGGTGACTGTGATGTTCCACATGTGGCGGCGCAGTCCCGGCCGCCAGCCGCCACTGCCACCGGCGTCCGCGCTCTCGAGGTAGACAAACAGGGACGTGGCCTCGGCCAAGAGAAGCAACTGTGAAAGGTGCTGACAACCGAAATGATAGTTTCCATTTGGAGCTTTACTATTGTGAGGTGAGATCGCATTTTCTTGGCAGGCTCCGTGTTTGCGAGCAAGTAAGTGTTTCCAAAGGCTTTCATGTTCACGGCCCACGGAACAGCTTTGACACGACAGGAGTTTGTCCTAAGTAGCCCCTTGTGAAAGGATGATGACATGCAGTTCCCCAATGTTCCCCTTGTGTTGGGATGGTGGCAGGACACTGAAAAAAATCCAATCAACTCATTCTTTATTTTGCACCATTTCATTCAACATTATTAAAAAGAGAGCAATACTCTGGTTGAATGAAATGTCACTTGACTCAATAGACTTGGGCAGCAACACATTTGAGGTGGTATTAGTGAAATGTCATCCTCCTTTGGAGTCTACCATCTTTCTAATTACCCCAGTTATGATGTCATTAGCTGAGTAAGAGCACAGTAGCCAAGTTTGACATGTGCCCTGAAGTTAGAAACTAATTCAGCATGCTTTAACCATGCCCTGTATTGATGAATTCCATCGTATGAGCTTTGCTGACGAACATTTAAGATCATGTGGATGTGGGAGAACATGAAAACTCTACAGAGAAACAAGAAGAAGCTCAGACTTGAAGCGAGGATTTTTAGCCATGACGAGTGAATGCTAAACACTCAGTCCATCACACATAGCACCAAAGTCTTACAGACGGAAGTGACACAAACGAGCCAAATATGAGCCATAAAGGGAGAATATGCAGAGATCAAAAGAATCTTCTGGTCATAAGAACTTGGTGTAAATGAACATAAATGCAACATAATACCTCCATAAAGCAGAAAACACACAAAAGGGCCACTGATTAATGCAAAATAAGCTCAAAATGCAAAAAACAACCACACTTGATCCACAGAATGACCACAAAAAGATGTAAAGTAGCCAAAATGAGACATGGCGTGACCAAAACTGAGCTGAAAATAGCCATAAAGAGGTGCAAAATGACCACAACGGGATGGGAAATGTCTGCAATATGGAAAAACAAAACAGCCACAATTTGTATCTGCACAGTTTGTGTTGGCTTGTTGTCTTTTTTAGTAGAGGAGTTTCTGTCCTACTAGAACCCGACAAGTCTGTGCCCAAGGGGCCTGTTATTCCATTCCCATGTCATTAGAATACCCAAGAGAAATACCAACTTATTTACCAGAATTACTGCTTCTTATTGCTTCGAAATCGAGAAACTTGTGTTCTTATCCGATCCAAGCCACGAGAGCTTGTCTATTCTTGTCTGCAAGCTGCTGCTACTGTTTGCAGTGGGCTTCAAATGACACAATAACCAACTGTGTAGTGTGCTTTTCACATCTGGAGGCAGGTTAAAAAAATTAATTATATATATATATATATATATATATATAATAAAATAATTGCTAGTGTTACATAATTTTTGCAACAGTTACTATATTTGAATTCACTGGGACTGATATAATACTTGTTTGAGTTGTGGTACACTCATAGGAGCTGTATTTTCAGAAAAGTTGTGCTTTCTTGCATCTACACTATGATGGTGTCGTAGACTGCAGAAGCGTTGCTACCCCGCATGTGCATCACTGCTGTGGTAAATAGTTCCTCTGCTCATGTGCAACAAACAGACTGGAATAAATTGGATTTTTCCACTTGTAACTACAAATCCGAGGGTGAAATTGCCTGAACTGTGATCCAAGTCTGGATTTCTTTTACGTTGACAACGATTTCAATCACTTGGTTCCACCAAGTCACACATAAACAAGATCCGTGGCTTCATGTTCTTGTCACTCCCACAGTCGGGATGGAAGGAGGCCTCGCCAATCTCCTCTCAACCAGACCACCAGAGAAGCCCGGCTTGCTCGAAAGCTACAAATCCCTTCCAACTCTCTCATAAACCTTAAAAAAAAAAAAAAAAAACACACACGACAGAAGGTTTCTCCAGACGCGAGTGCGTGAGACTTGGGCCTCCCTGTCGCCCCATTCAAGTGACTGATAGCTGGGCAGATTTTCTTAAAACAACCACCAATTATCAGGTGCAATTAAGGCCCCTCTGCAAAATTACAACACCTGAATGTGTGAGCGAGTGTGTTCCACTGTTCCTTGGCCAAATAACTCCACGTGTTGAATGATTGAGTTCCATTTTTTTTTTTTTTTCTAAACCTTCATGTCGATTATATTCATAATACCACCAGAGTGACCAGGCTCTAAATTAGAATTAGGGTTTGGAACCTTGAGTTTAATATAAAGTACAAACAGTTTTTGTAGTTTTCCTGGAGCACACGTTAGCCAACATACACAGATGCTACATCACACAGGAGGGAAGGCCTTCAGCGTGAACTCCGCGCAAGGTGGCTGCATTTCCACTCACACTTCATCTCCATCGTGGACAGCTCTTTTATCGTTAACCAAAGTACTACATTCTGCAATTGTAGGAGTTTTTTTTTTTTTTAATCCCCTTTTATAAAAAGCCATTTTAATGAGTTTACATACTTTTAAGGACGGATTAATCCGAAATGAACCATGCTCAGCAGGGTTTTCTCATAGACCACTACAAGACACAGTTGGATTGACTGTGGGCAAGTCTTGCCGAAAGGCATTCTGTGTACCTCCTTTGTTTTCTTTACCAACTTTCATCGCGAAAGACTCATTTGAAAACTCAGAGGAGGCTTCACTTTCTCAAAAATGTTTTCAAGTCAAAACGGTAAAAATTGAGTTTCATTTTTGCAGTCTGCTTACACAACAGTGGTGCTCCTCTGCTCATACAATCTGCATGAAGCCAAAGTTGATACCCTGAAACACATGTTTGTGAAGAAACCTTCCTTGTCACAAGTTCTTATTGGCTCAAGGAGCAGTACAGAATCTTAATTTTTCCCCCCTCATTTTTCTTGTCGTTGGCCAACTTTTTCCCAGAAGTTAGCAGAATTTCTTCCTCTTGTTGACTTGCACCAATGTAAGGTTGCATCAGGTTTTGTTCCTGCCTTTGCCTTGTGTCAGGTCTGCACAACATAGATGTTCAACTCTTTTCCGCCTTGTTCCTGAGCCTGGTCTTTAAATGAGAACCACAGGTAAATACAGAGATGTAGCAAACAGATGCGTCATGCCCTCTTGGTTGGAACTCGATTAAAGATGGAAAAACAAACAGGATGGGCGATCTCTGGTGAGTCAGTAGCGATGGACAGGGGGGCCGGGGGAGGTGTACGGATCTATTTCTGTCCTGGGTGCAATTCAGTGCCGAGATGCCGTTCAGTGTTTATACGTGAGAATAAACTGACTCCGCTTCCAGCTCTGCTCCAGTTCAGACTGAATTCCTTCTCCTGGAGAGACTCCCAACTAGGTAAATGAAACAGTTTTCACTCAGCTCCACAAGAGGGGGCAAAACCCCCATGGGGAGTCACATCACAGGACCAGTGGCTGTTATGACACAAGCTCACTAAATCAAACCAGTTGCATTCTGAATGATTCCTGATCACGGGCAGGCATGATGCTGTCATTCTATTCCTTTCAGCGCAGGACTGTTCATTGCAGCTTTTTTCTTTTTATTCCTTAACCCTGTTCTTCATGCCCCCCCCCCCCCCCACACACACACACACACACATACCCTAACACACCCTCCTGCTCGTTGGTGTGCGTTTCATCTAATTCTCCTAAATGAGGCTCATTTCACTGTCAGGACTCTAATGAGGCTAATTAATTAATCCACCCAACCGTGGTAAAAGAAAAGTCTGTCTTTAAGATAACATATACAGTATCTGTTAGTGCTGAGAAAATAAATGACACTGTTTAAAAGGAGTGATTTTCTTTTAATATACAGTTGTTTTATGACTTGCACATGGCTGCAGGGTTTGTGTGTTACGCTTAGTACATTTAACTTACCTGTGTGTGAAAAGAAAGAGGTTCTAGTGCAGATTCATGAGACAGGAAAGAAAGAGGGGCCTTTAGGAGTGTAACACATCTAATCCTTCACTCACGCCTCAAATGTATTTGAAGCTTCTGTTCATGTTCTTCTTTTCCTGTCCATATTTTTATAATGACAACCTTTAAAAAAAAAAAAAAGTCAAATTTACAAGGTAATTCTTATGACAAAGCTTTTCATAAAGTTGCATTTTCGGTGACTTCGAACACAAAAAGTTTGCGTTTCACTTTATATTACAAATCAAAAAATTGCTTTATTCTTTGCCCTTTTTTCTGGAGTTTATATTGTATCAGAAGTCATTTATGAATTTTCTTTTTTGTCGATGACAAAACAAAACAATACAACTGTAAAGCATGTGGGCTACGTTGGTTACAAATCCAACATTAGATCTTCTAAAAAATTCTGAGCTCATAGTAAAAAAAAAAAAAAAAAGCTGCATGCAAAATGAACAGGGTTTTTCTATATTTCATGTGGATATCCAAGTACTTTTGAGTAAAGCTATGAGCTTAATTTGAGTCAAAAAATGTGCAGTGTTGAAAATGATCAAAAAAAGATGAAAAGATTCTGCATGCACATTATGACTCTGCAGTACATGCTGACCAAACCTGTGACGTCTCCCTTACATCCACAGACCCCAGAACATCAAACGCCAGTCAATATGATGCAATGATGAATGAGTCAGACTTTCACTCGCCCGCCCGCTGTTTATTTTTGGTAATCAGGGTGGACCAGCAACCCTCATGCGAGTTTAAACATGACATCTAAATAAAGCTTGATGAAACGTTCTGCTCTGCTGTGACCACTCATGAGAATTCATACAGGATCTGGAAACCTCCAAATGCATTTTTTTTTTTTAAATGGCAAGATGCATCATTTCTTCTCTGTTTGGTGCTACTGTAAACCTGGGATATGATGTTGGGCAGTTTGATCTGTTTTGGAGGAGTAAATAAAAGGTAATCCAAGGAGAAGTAAGTAAGCGCTGCAGATGGAACAACAGTGTGAAAATGTCCACACCTTTTCTCAAGTCCTGAAAGGTAATATATTCTAATAATCACTTGAGATCAGTTGAATTTGAAGGGGATATTATTCTTTTTAGTTTAATTCTTGAATTTGTTTCGACTGCCAAGTCGTGACAGCTGCAGAGAAACTCCTTGGTGGCACGGACCCCTTGGCAGTTCTGATGGTGGGTAAGTTACTAGCGATTGACGTCTTGCTTTGTGGATGGCAGCCCCCGGGGTGAGTCAGTGACACTGGGCGTAAGAGAGCATCATGTGAGCCGAGGCCCAGAAAATGCAGGGCTGAATGTGTTTTGTCTCTCCGAATCATTTCCAGCTTGCAAGGATTCGGCGATGGAAGGAAAATGGTGCAAACAGGCACTTATGTTGCGTTAAATATCAATACAAAATGTCCGGCTATTCACCTGAGCATCGTGTTGTCGGGGCAGTTTGACGGAACATGTCAAGCAGTGGTTTTGTACAGTGTTTAGAGCATACAGTGTGTATTAGGAATGAGCTTTATAAACAAATGACACCATCTTGACAGATGATCGTCAAGCAAATATGAGAGGTGCTGCTTACATCATAGATCCATCAATCATTCCAAAACTCACTGAGCCTGCAACATCCAACATTGGAAATAAAGGTGAGGAACCAGGTGGTGACATCACTTTCAACTGGATTCGTCTCATCCAACCTTTCATGGAAAAAAAAAATAAAAAAATTCCTCAGATCCTTTTGGCCTTCAAGATGTCTTTTCAGGCAGCGATCGGTACCCAAAGAAGACACAGAGAAGGAAAAACATGGCCAGCAGAAGGCACGCAGACCTGTTTTTCCTGTGCGTCAGTCGCCGTGCACTGTCAGCAAAAACACAAACATGACGGAACGCAGGTTGTTGCATAAATAGAAGAAAAAAAATGGCGCCATGAGGCGCATGGTCCCAACATAAACACAGACAAGTCCCAGACTAATAACACACCTTCGCCCATGCGAACTCACACAATTGCAAGCAAATAAGTAATTAAACCACTGACATTGCTGTCACTAAGTGTGTTTTTCATGGTCTGACAGTATGAGAACGCAACCTTCGTGAAGTTGCACAAGAACACGTACAGGACCAACTGTGTTGGTAAAGAGCTGTTTGAATGCTCTCCCTTTCTGCACCCTCCAGGATGTGTCAGGCTCAACAGGAATCTGAAGAGTATTGGTGCTTTCTTCCACTCAGTGAGATTCCCACAGCGTCAAACCATGAACCCTGAGGTTGTGGCAGAGCTCTCGCGCACTGCAACAAACTCAGCTGATCCTGAGACGCAGCTTTTTGGACACAAGTCAGCAGCTTCCTGTAAGTGCTGTTGTTTCACCACTCCAGTAATCACCCCTGTCAAATGGAAGTCATGGAATACCCTCCATTTAGATTCTTCCACTCATGTCCATCTCACTTTTTCCATCACTTGCAGGAATCACGAGTTTACAAAGCTGCTCTAAATCATACTTGTATTCGGGGATCTGTATTGTTTGGAGAGGGTCATAAATCTGGCCCTGATGATGGAAAGTGTGTACAGGGATTTAACTGGACTGCAGCTACAGTACAAGGAGGGAGGGTTTCCATGTTGACACAATCTTTCCATTGCCCTAACCCAATTCAGCGAGGGAGATGCTTTGCTAAAAATGCATCCTCCCACAATGCAATCTGAACGTACAAGTAATGAAATCCTGTGGATGGATGAGGATCGTCACCAAGTACACGCGAGCCCTGGAGTGCATGTGCGAGGCTGTTTACCCACATGTGCGAGGTGCGCGCCTCTGATCTGCAAATGGAAGCGTTTACACTTTATCGCTTGCTTACTTTGATGGCGGTAATTTCGGTGGCCTAAGAAAATAACTGACCAATTGCCTATAATTGTTCAGAGATGGCAGCCATGTTGGGTGAAGGGCCAAAGGTCGTCAGCGTCGGGCTCCGAGCCAGCTGTGGACGGGTCAACAGCGATTAGCTTTGAGAGACGGTCAGCGATGCAACATAAGCTTGGAGGGAGTTGTTTGGAATGTGTGATAAGGTTTTGGGCTGGTTGTATTCTGGAGTAAAGGAATACAATGTTATATTTTTACTCAATCAAGACTGTGGAACTCTGTCCAAAGTTCTTATAGAGACTGATGCAGTCTTCACATTGAGTAGACACCTCGAGTGAGGAAAATGTTTATATTTTTACAAAAACAAGCAATTACTATGGCAAATGACTACAATTTAAGGGGGAAAAAAAGATCATTTGAATGGTACTTTCTGGTGCAAAATACGTTGACTTATCAAAACACTTCTCCTATAGTTGTTGCACTATACAGTTTTACAACCCCACCCTCAGTATGGCTGAAAAGCTTTCATAGCAGCATCACCCATATCTAAGCTTGGGTCTTTACCATTTTATTAATTAATTTATTTAACCATTTAATTTTTGGTTTGTTGCCCTCAGTGGGCTGGTTTTGGCCCAAGAGCTTTATTGTGACACTGTGCTGCTCCCGGTAAAAAAAATGCAGTATTTAAAAATCAATCATAGCATTATACAGTTTGTGTCAGTGTCAGGTCCAAAAACAGGTCCTAACCTAAATGGACTTCATACAAAATGCTTTGAATTCAACTCAAAGATTTTATGTTGGGAGATCTGCTACGTTCAAATACAGAGTAAAGGTATAAAGTCATCAGAATAGTAAAGCACTGCAACTCAAAAATCTAATTGAGAACAGAGTCCAAAAGCTTATTTTTTATTAGCAACCTCTTGGTATACTTCTTTTGTGTTCACACCTCTTACATATTGTTAATTTTATTACTCTTATTGCTATTAAACTCCCAGTTAAACATAACTTAAGGCTCCAGTAGGAGATATGTGGTCAATGTCCTCCATGTCTATGAGACAAATAAATACTGAGAACAGCCATTCAAGTTACCAGCAAACATTTGCAGTCTCTACCTCTGTTGGTTCAACTTATTCAGCCCAGATGAATGACTGAAGAACAAAGTTGAAAAGCTAAAAGTGTACGTGACAACAAAACCACCCTGGAAAAGAAAACGGCTGATTTTCTCTCTCGCTGTTACGGTTTGAACGTCGGCCACTTTTGACCAGCGTGTGGTTGTGAGACGAATCCCACACTGAGCAGCACTGTAATCAGCGTTTCCACTAATAGGGGGGCAGAGATGAGTGTGAAGAGGATTTTCGGTATCTCTTGGAGTTGTGCTTGGGTGGCAGCAGATTTGGACGAGGCGTATAAACACTCCAGAGCGAGGCCGCGGTGTCGAAATCAACATTTTGAAGGATTCCCACACTGGGAATGGGGTCCTTGATTATCTTGTTGCAGAGAAGACTGCTTTACATATAAAAACAGAAACTATACATCAGCTCCTTTGCCATTCGAGTGTCAGTCAACTCCAACCACTGGGTCTGTGGGGCCAGGCCCACAGCGAGCTGCAGAGTGCAATCAGCGCTTTGATTTTCCTCTCAACGAAGGAGCGTAATCACAGGCTGCGGCTCAGCAGCGTGGTTGCCTCTCCATCTCCAGCTGATGGCTCTGTGACAGCTAAATACTCAGGTCCGTGTATTCCCATTAGTCTCTTTCTGATCGGTCGACTCGGTGCGGTTAAGCTGCTTAATTCCACATCATGCCCCAGTGGTTGGCCTGGCCCTCAGCGTGCTCTGTTATGTGGTCTCCCATGCAGGCATTAGAAACAAACACACCAACACAGGCTCAAAGTACAAACTGCCATGCTTTGAATGAAAAGTGGCCAATTTCCTGGACGGTGCCAGAGCTCATTTGAGAAATCCCTCATTTTAGCACTTGGTGAAGTGCAACTATCATGGTATATTGAGCAAAAGATTATTTTGTCATCTTAAAGAATTTGTATTATTGGACCTTGTTTACAACATTTCTCGTGAAAATGATTGCCTTTACATTTTCATTTCATAAAAGTTTCACGCTTTGACGGGAAAACTATTCACTATGCCTGTGGCGTGCATGCACAGTGGCAGCATTTCCAAAAAGTTGCATTGACGTGGCTGATATGATCCCCTGAATTAGTTCATACCAATGAGATCAAACAACAAGGTAGGAGATGCAAAAAAACATGCATCATTATTGAGAAACATAATCATTGTGATAGACTAAAAAAAACAAAGAACATTATGAGCTAGTGAAATTAAACCCCTCCCCTAATTAAATACAGGTGGACCAGCAAAAAAAGGACGGTTCTCCCCTCTAATCTGACATAAACCAACTAAAGCCTAGACGAGGCAGATAAAGCCATGGAAAGTCAACTACTGGACAAACCAGACACCCAAATGACAAGATAACCAAAAGTAACTACATGAGGTCACACACGACCACTGCTAAGATCTCTGCTGCTGCCAGGTCAGACTGAGGGAAGAAACTGAGCTGTGGTGCCCCTCCCCTCTTTATAGGCACTCTAATTGCTGAGCAGCAACACCTGTTGAGGAGGAGACAAGGCACAGAATGAGAAAGGCTGATGAGCAAGATGAAGGGCAATTAACAGTCTGACTTTAGTGGTAAATGGATTTCACTTATATAGCACTTTTCAATCCCTTCAGCAGTTGCCAAAGCGCTTTACACCGTTAATCATTTTCAAACATTCACAAAAGCATTCACTGAAAAAAGGACGCAACTGTCAGGCAATGTGCTGAGTCTATCCACTGTGAGCAATTTGGCGTTCAGTGTCTTGCTCAGGACACTTCAACAGATTGTAGATGGGGAATCGAACCTGCAATATTCCAATTGTGAGATGACTGCTCGACGGACTGAGCCACAACCGGCACCCATAATTACATCAATAAAGTAACTTCAATACTTTTTGTGGTATTCAACTGACCAATGTCTGAAAATCATCTGACATTCATGTGGCTTTGCAGTGACCAATGGTGTAACTTCATCAGTCAGTCTGGTGACTCAAAGCTAAAAAAGAAATGGTATGATTGGAAATAATTTAAAATGTGTGAATTTCAGGGATTTTTGGAAAATTGTAGCTGTTGGACTGATCAATATTGATCGTTACAACAGAAAGAAAAGTGCCCTGCAAATGAAGCAAGTATGCATTTTCCACCTTGGTCAATCTGTAGAGACTGATTGAAGTTGTTGTCTCCTTGGGAAAAAAAAAGAAAGAAAAAACAAAATGTCAGAAATCGGCTTTTCAGACTGACTGACGAAAGGCTGCTGTTAACGCCACTGAAAGACTTTTCCACATGTCTACATGAGATTTTGTTAAATTCCCTGCCAGCAGATCAATATTCGCAATGATTTGGTGATGGCTGAAATTATAAGTACATCAAATCTGTCTTCACATGGCAAATTTAGGAACACGATTTACATGAAATTACAGCATGGACTCCTGCTAAATGTCTATGTTTCATCTCTGAGGTTGTGATTGCCAGCCCGAGGGAGACACTCAGGCCCGGCGAGGCAGCCTCTTGGCACTCGCTGCCCAGTCTGGGTGCCTCGAGGACTAAGTAGCTCCCAGACTTTTGGCCTCTGTGGCTCTGAGCATTCCAGGTTCGTGTCAGGATCCAGTGAGGGGAAGAAAACCGCCCCACCCTCTGCCTCGCGGACAGAAAAGGGTGGCCAGTGTTCTTGGGGGGAAGTTGAAAAATCGAAGAAATATATAGAATTACTCCTGTGCTGCACGTCATGTTTGCTGGCCTATCGTGCGACAGATGCAGACACTCCGCTGAGGTTTAGTCTCACTGGTTAGTCACGGCCTGACTCACCTTGCTTGTCAGGGAAATCATGAACTGGCTTGACCACTGCCGCTGTCAGGTTGGACGGCAGAACAGTTGCTCGCGAAGGTTGCTAAGTCATAGCTTTTGACATGTAATCTTAACGCTAAATTGGTCTCAGTGCTCAACTTTGAGTCTGCAAGTCTGGGAAAACATTAATCTAAAGTATATTTTGCATTATGCCATGACAGGCCATTTGTATTAGCCCATTGTATACGTTGTGAGTCACATCTGCTGCTGACAAGCCAAAGGTATGACCGTATCCATGGCTTTGTTATGAAAATTCATGCTATGTAGTCTAGCATTTTCCGGAGTTAGCATTTTATGTGGCAATATTTGGAGACGTTGGAAAGAACAATAATCTCTGGGGTAGCAGTTTGATGACATGTTGCTGTTAACGGTGCCAGGATGGCTTAATTGAAGTGCATGGCAGAAGCTTTGGAGGAAAGATTCCCATGTTTTACTGATCCACTTTCCCCACAGTGGTGCACCTCTATTACTCACCACTCTTCAAAACTCATTTCCCCCTCAGAAGAAAACTGGATGTGTCCGATTACCAGCTCCGAACAATTTTTGAGCTTCGTATTTTTGGCGTGTCAACAGCACTGCTTCTCTGTTCCACACCCACTGTAACATCACTTTGTTCCACAGTGAAGTTGCATTGTCATCCATTCAGTGTATTTTTACATTATCATTTAGGAAGAAATCTAAGCAGCTGTGGAATATGAGCACAAAGGCAGGAAAACTTGGATTGGTACCTAAAGCTTTTTATTTTTTATTTTCCACTTTTTTTTTTTTCTTGTGTGCTACTGGGCATTGACCCAATCTGTTCAAAATGAAGAGGAAGAGTGTAAATGGGTTACCGAGGTACTCGAGACATAGCTTGAGTGTTGTCAATACTGCCTTTCCTGCGTTAAATCTTCATTATGCAACAACATGTGGTCTTGATACCAAGTCAGTGTAAATCTGTTTGGGAGGGGGTTCAGATTTTGCTGTCATTTTGGTTGTTCATTAGGGCAGGAGTGCCCTGATCCACTGATATATTAGTTATTTTCCGAGTTCTTTTCCAGCTCAGTTGAGTCACAGAAACTCAGAATGTTCTTCCATGTGTTGTCAAGGTACGGTGCCTCTGGTTCTCATACCCCTGATGCTATCGTTCCTATTGCTTTTCACGGAGGAGTCTCAGCTTTTTGTTCTCTCACTAACTCATTCTGAAGAGGGCAGCTTGATGTCAAGCAGGCTAAACATTGGTGGACATATTGAGTTGTTCATATGCACTACATTCCCTGAAAAGCACTTGGCTGGTTTTACGTCACATTTTCGCTTCTGTAGTCAGCATGGGCTGAATTCCAGATTGTGGCACAATCAATGCTGCAGACCAAGTAGATTCTGGCATTATAAACAAAACCTTCACACTATTTCATGATTGTACCGTACCTTTAAGAATTACGTTTTATATTTTTCCTTTCTCTCTTCTCGAGAGGCAAGACTTACTGGTAGTGATGTTTTTGCAGCTTTGTTTGCTTAAGTTTAGTATTTCCCCCAGTATCCGAGGCGCTTACATATTCATTGTTCATTTCAAGCCTTTTACACTTTCTTGGTTTTCCGCAAAAATATATATATAAAAAAAAAAAAAGTCTTCAACACTGGTTAATCATATATTTTTGTGATTATTTCCAAAAGTAATATTTCTGAGCAATGTGGTATGACTTTTTTTTAAGCAGAATCAACATCCCTGATTTATGTTCCTTTAGATTTACATACAGTTTTCCTTTATTGGACTTGCCTCATTGGACAAATATTACCTTAATACAATTACTGTGGCCTTGCCTTGTATCTGTCTATGTTAACAATTCTTTATAGCTTAAAAAGTCCTCATCCTATCTGGATTTGAAGATATTCTGATTTAGGCACTGTCGATCTTTTTTCATCCAGCTCCAAAAATCTTTAAACTAACTAAAGACTAGCCAACTCACATATATCAGAATACAAATGCTGAAGCTTTAAAGGATTTGGATAATAAGTATTCACAAAGAAGAGTACTTTATTATTATTAATATTATTAATCATATTGTCACAGGTAACAGACAGGACCCAAGTGCAGGACTCCGAGGCAGGCTGAGTTCAATCAAGTCTTTGATTAATAATGACTGTACAGACCGACTTGAGTTGCAGGTTGCTCCTCAACCTGAGGTGCACAGCAGACTTGGACTCCAAACAGCGAACAGAACGGACGAGACATCAATGACTAACAGACCAACACAGGCACACATACAGGCAGGACATATATCGCAGTCATGGTGATGACCGAAACTGGTTACAGGTGTGGAACAGACCGCCCAGACCTGTGGCCCGTCCACTCTTAAACGGAGATCCCAGACTAATCCCTGACACATATTTGACATTTCAAAGCAATACTAAACACATTCATCCAATAATTGGAATACTGATCATGCCTAATAGATTATGTCTCAATGCACCTTGCATCTTCCAATGTGACGAATGCTTCTCCGTTAACACTTTTCTTTAACAAGTCTCTCAGTCATCATTATCAGCGACTCCACATGACAAATTGAGTGCTTCAGACAGATGTAGGAAAATTAAAGGAGGGTTGAAAAAAAAAAAAAAAAGAGAATATTCTCAAAGTGACCCCGGTGGGCCGACGTGGCCCTGATCTCGCAGCTCACCGCTTTGATATGTTGTACCCACGGTGGGAGAGAGAGGGAAAGAGGGAGAGACCCCACAGCTGGAGAGAAAATGGATTTCCCAGAAACGAGACGCGCTGCGCTCTGCTCTGCTACAACAGTTGCTGGATGCATCAGGAGTCAGGGATGCTGGGCGCTCTGCTCCCGTCGTCCCACAGGTACAGTCCACTGCACCTACCAGCAAGGCGGCACATTTTGTGGCACTTCCCAACACGAACACCGCTCTCTTCTCATCTCTCGCTCAATCATCATCAGTCCCCCCCCCCCCCCCCCCTTCATATTTTGCCACCTCATCTTTACACCCCCTCCCTCTTTGAGTGAACTTTGCCCCGCTTCATTCCCTCACGCTTATTTCTCTCATCCATCCACCTCTCTCTGAGCGCGGCCCTCCTCCTGTTTACGCTCCCTCATCTCCCGTTCCGTCTCCACGGGGGTGAGGAGGAGGGCGGTGAGGCCGGCCCGGGGAAGCTTAATGCATCTACCATGACAGGAGCTGGACCAGGATGTCTGGCTGTTAGCAATGACTTATTCATGACTGGTGTTTAGTGCAGTCTGGGGACAACAGGACACATTTAGCTAAAAGTCATATTTGTCACGTTGACAAATGATGCGAGTGGAGAAGGATGGGGGGCAAATGGTGAGGAAAGTGTGTGAGAAAATGAGACTGGATGAGGGATAGAGAGATGCAATTGATACAGTATGTTGAGGGTTCCTCTGCTCAGATTGTCGTAAGGTGCCCTGTTTACACGACAACATTTCAAGTAAAAACTCATTGCGTTTACGTTTCAGGAAGTTTTTGCATTTTCATAGTAACTCTTTGAAAACGACATCTGTTTACATGAGAATAAGTATGCCCGGCCATGAATTGGCACTATTGATTGTTTTTGTAACAAAACAATACTCTGGAGACACTCTGGAGGCCGCCATTGTTGTTATCGTTCATCTACTCGCATGGCAGAGAAATTATTTGGCCGTGCTTTTTCAAGAAAGTTAATTTTCCTGTTTCCACAGAGACAGAGTCTGAGCATTTTAGTAAAGCTGTGTTTTCGCTGAGTTTACATGGGGATTGAACATTTTTGAAAAGATCTACCTTGGCAGCCGTTTTCAAAAAGTTGTGCTCTCAGTGGCTCCGAGCATCATTGTCATGTAAGGGGACAACTGTTCCATTTTCACTTAAAAGCGCTGTTGTGTGATAGGGACCTAGATGCCTCGAAATCACGACTGTGCTGAGAACATGTTTGTTTTTAACTATAAGCTTTACGTTCAGGTGATTCTGCACCTGCAAAATTCTCAACATTTACATCATCGTTTCTTTTCAGTTAAGTGGACTAAGCTGGCACAACACAGGGATCGAATGTGATTTTTATTACCAAAGAGTGTCAACAACAGTCAGCTTCACACTTGCGAGGAAACTGCGTGTGTCCAATGCCCAATAATTACCTTTGACACAACCGTTTTTTTTCCCCACCTCCAGTCTGACGCAGACACTGCGCAAAATGAGACAATAAGTGAAGAATTCAACGTGGTGGGAGACAAGCGTTCCTGCCAGTGCATGCACACAACCCCCATTTCCCCTGCCCGTCCTCCAAGCCCCGTTAAACCACAACATGATGTGAAGGTGCTGGGAGATGGATTTTGTTACCTTTGGATAGAGCCAGGCGAGCTGTTTCCACCTGGTCCGCTCATTACGCAGAGGTAAACTCGAGCTCCAGCTTCACACAGTCGTTTTGAATGTTGTTAGTCCAACTGGTTGAATGTCGTCTGCTTTGTTCAGTCTCGTAGATATATGTGAAAGGGGACATCTGTATCATATGATGATTAAAGGGAGATTTGAAGGTGACCTCTAGTGGTTGGGGAAAGTATGACGAATGCAATGTCGGGAGGATGGTAATAAAGTATAAAAAGAAACAAAGTGAAGGAGACAAGTTGTGGGGAAGTATGCCATTTCCAATCCATGAATGACTTCTGGGAATAAAGAGTATATACAATGAAGTAAAATATAGTGTAATGCAACATGTACCATAAGCGATTTGCAATAAAAGTACAAGGCATATTTAATCAATGCCATTCATTGTTGATACATGTATTAACAACAATACGCTTTGATTTGAAAATACAGAAAGAAAATGTAACCCTTCCATGTTGAACTACTTTAGTTTGAATCAAATGGTGTGGAGCAGATTGGACGAGGTTGGATGTAGGTTGGAACAGGGGTGTCAAACATAAGGCCCCCGAACTAAAATTTGTTTGACATCCCTGGTTTAGAGTTTCACTCACGTCACACAGAACAGTTTTACTTAGATATACCAATTTTTGTTTGGTTTTGCGTGTTGGTGAACTAGATTTAATCACTAAGCCTGCACCCATCCGTCGTCTATCTTGTTTAATCTAATTTAGAATCATTGAAGCCAATTTCAAGTAATAATATGTAGAAGCACAAGCCAGAGAGAATCCTTGCATACAAAGGGGTAACATGCAACCACTAAGAAAGGCCTGACCTAACCACTACTCCACTGGGCAGGCCAGTAACTGGAGAGATTCATTTTCTTCCTTCTTGTGGGAAAAAAAAAAAAATATGAAGCTGTTGCACCCCTGCCCCATATCTGTAGGACTGCTGGGTATCAGCAATACCAATTAAAGTTGGTTTCCAAATTTAAAGTCTATTCTGAATATTAACAGTGATGAAAATTACTGCTATCTTAATACATGATGTCAAGATCAAGGCATAAACAAAATGCATCTGGCACTCCTCTTTATTTGAAATGGCTGTAAGTAAGTATCTAAGTACTAGAAATGTATGGAAACCTCTCATCCTACAATATAACACTTAAAACTTTATGGTCCAAGCCATTTTTCTCTGCCCCCGATGCCCTTTTGCAAAGTTATAAAAGTTGAGAATGACTGCCGTTTGTTAGCTGAAATGGCAAGTGGATTCACAGTTTTATCATGAGATGTTTCAGGACTGAAAGGTATTTGTGGAGAATGCACCACAAAAGCTCCCCCGGGACTCTGAGAAATCACTCAGCCGAGCTTCCAGACCCACCGAGTTTTCTCTCACAACATCAGAGTTCTTTAAAATTTTAGCTTCAATCAAAACAGACATGTTTCCAGGCCACTTGAAGAACAATATTTATTTTTTTGATGTGAAGGAGATACTTTGAATTCAGCCGTCACGGCCCATTGACAGACTATTCTGTCCGTGTCTCTCCATCTGTTGGCAACGATATGTGGGATTTTCTTCCTGGAGATGAGATCCACCCCACTGAGGCAGACATGGGTCATAGAAAGAGACTGTCATCTGCTAGAATCTCTTTTGTCCACTTTGTTTTCCCCATTTTCCTCTTTCATTTGCTTAGAATCCTTTGAGTGATTACCCTATAACAATATCAGTGTTGCCTTCACTCTAGGAACATCACATTCCTGAGGTGGTTGGACAAACAGAAATACAAGATTTTTTTCCAAGAAAAGAAATTGAATGAAATAAGACAGATTTCCAGGAAGGCCTCCAAAGACGTGGTAGGAATTTGCTCAATCGGGGACTTCAGAACAATACCAAAGATATCCAATAACAAGAACAACATGTTGATCAAGGGGAAGGAGTTGAAAAACAGCCCACCATCACAGCACAATCTGATAATCCTCAGAAACATCACAACTCATAAATTCTTAGCTTGTCTTCAATTCTTGTCTTCAATTTCTATTTTCTATGGAAACTGATGTCATTTTCAAAACATTGCCATGTAAATACGAAACTTGTCTTGAATACGAAAATGCAAAAACAATGTATTTTTACTTTAAGCATTGCAGCGTAAACAGGGCCTTAATTTCATACGAAGATTCTGGCCTAAGGTTTTGTGATGACAGGAGGCTGAAGGCATTGAGTTTAGATTTGTGTGTTTTCTCTTTAGTTTTCTTTATGAGATCTTAATGAATGAATGAAACAGGGCTCAGACACCAGATACACCAGCTCCCAAGACACTTTGGGCATCAAATTGCATCGCACCCTATAAACCTGCCAGTCGTTTGTCACCAAAAAAATAAATAAAAATAAAACTGTTATCCATTACTTTCGCTTAATAATATGTTGCTGCTTTGCCAAGTGCCTCTCTGGAATTGTATATTCAGATATCAAATGCTCAGATTGCACCATTGTCTGGAAGGCCCGGAGAATATTGTGTTGCTCCGTTTGTCAAAATAAACGTCTTTTATAGATATCTTTGAATCATTTCAGCTCACATTGACTGACTAACTCAAAGCTCAGATGAGAAATTTGATATGAATTGTGTGAAAGCAATAAAGACTTGGAGCCAAACTCATGAAGATGTCATGCAGATAGAGCTGACAAAGTGAAGCTATAGCACTGTATTGGATATATATGTGTGTAGAAATGCACATCTGGTTTTAGAAATGCTGACATCAGTTGGTCAGGTATCTTGGAGCACTGTGACATGGACACATAGTTCACATAGAAGCATTCGATTACACTACAGCTGGGAAACATATCAGGATGGTATCATATCAAGACGTGGAATACTACTTTAGACTGTCTAATCTCATGATGTAGGAGTTTTCTTTAAATTACTGTAAAAAAATGTTTATCCAGGATTACTAAAGTGTTTAATTTCTACTCATTCACTGAGTGTATACAATAACTGGTGGTCTGAAAAGTGACATAAGGACTGCGTGACACCAAAGGCCACTGCATACTCCCATAAGGACAAGAAGAAAAGTTGGGTTGTGAGGTCAGCCTGCTGTTGAAAAAAATTATAGTCCAGCAGGAGAGTTCAATACTCCTCAAATAAGTAGTACAAATTGCAGACTACGCCCCTCACCTCAGCCACACGTCTGTGAAGATACATTTCTCTGAACCGTTTCAGTAATACAAGAGAAAGTTTGTGTTCAAGCACCGATGTTGGTCTGGTTTTAACGGTTTTAACTGCAGGAGCTGACAGTCCTGACTGATGCGTTTAGGAACATCACGTAAACTAAGATCCATGCTCCATGCTAACGAGCTTCGGGACTCACACAGTAGCAATGCTACATAGGCTACATGATAACTATTAATAAAATGTGACTGATACAGTCATTAGCAAGCTGGAACATGTGTGCACAGTACACGGCAGTCCATAAATACAAAATGCACAATCCCTGTTACAGACTTCTGAGGTAATGTGGATATGAACAAGCAAAATCTGACCAATCACAAACAAACTCGGCCAGAAGAAGCTTGCAGCAGAAAATTATGTAATTTTGTCCGGCAAGTCCATGGAGCGCGGAACGTTCTTCTTATTCTTATGGTGTATGAAGGGGCCTTTGGCCACTTTACATCATCAATAAGCTACTTGGCTGCGCTGATAACTGCAATGTTATGTTTGACTTTGTTGTGTTGTTTTTGCTGATGTTTACTTAATTTTTACTTTATTCTACTCATAAATTATTATTAATGACCTGTATATTTTTAAGCTCAACTGTTTGTTTGTTTTTTAGCCTGTAGATTTCAGCATGTGGAATTTATATTTTTAATCTGTCACATGAGAGAGAAAGGCCATTTAATTTCTCTAAATGTGAAAATGTGTAGCAGAACCGACAATTAAAGCATCTTTGAACTGCTGAATTATTATTTTAACTGTCCTTGTTTCTGCAATAAGACATATTAGTTATTATTGAAAACTTGTGAAACTGAAAATTACTGACATAAAGCAAAGCGAAGGATAGGAACATGATGAGTAAACAAAAACACAAAAAACACACAAGTGAAGTGATAACGTAGGAAAGAAAACTATGGGAATACTAGCAACACGGAATAATGGACCAAGATCAGAAGACAATATGCTATATATCAGCAAACCAAAGCAAAACACAAAGTATATGGTCTCTAAAAAACATTATCGTCTTCTGATGGACTCAGAATGTTGCAGATTTGATCCTCCACCCTATAAAGTGTCCTCGAGCAAGAGATTGAACCCCAAACTATTCCCATTGGATGGTAGCCACCACCGTTTGTGTTTACAAGTGAATATGATTAACAATGTAAAGCACTTTGGGATCTGCTAAACCAGTGCAAATGTACCATATAAGAGAAATCCATGCACCATATATTCCTCTATGTAGGTGATATGATTTAGCAGCATTTTGATTTTCAAAACTTGATTTTCTAAACGATGGACACTCCTGATTCTTTTCTCCATTTTGGAACAAAGTGATCAGCAGCCTTAATGAGCTGGCAATTCCATGCTTTCCACCTCTCTTTCTGATGAATTGCTCAGGGAAGCAATCTCTTTCTTTCCACCGAATGTATTTTGGTACATCTTTGACACAACCTTGGGCATTAGAACCAAAAACAATCTGGGCTGCATGAGGCTGCGAGTGCCAAATCAGCATACAGAAGAAGACATGAATACATTTTTACTGGCACACGGGCCATCGAAATGTAATAGTGTGACTGACTCCATAAGTCTGTCGGCGTGCTTGAGGAATTGTGCAAATACGCGGACGTGCCAAGACCCCAGTATAGCAGTGAACGCTCTTGTAGTCTTTGGACAGTCCTTGATAACAATCTGAAATTAATCCCTCCTTCACATGTGCACAATATCGTCCCCGCAGCAGACTCTGCTTACTGGTGTGTTTTATGAGCGGGGGCGAGCTTTGATTTCAAGTTGCGTGAAATTGAATCTATGGGAACACGAGCACATCTGTCTCTGAATTAGTGAGCAAATATTTTGAAGTAAAACAGCTTTCGTGCTGTCAAACACAGTACGTCAAATGAGACGCCGGCCCGAGATGGGTGTTATAGTGTGAAAGTGAATGGGTGTCCCGGTAGCAAGGCCCGTCATTTAATCCCTTTGAATTTAGCTGAATGGGCCTGTTTGAGTTGGCCTTCATGATCACAAGGAGCTATGTCATGCTACATTGTGAGTTTGCTTTTGTGATGCTGATTGCATGCCATAAATTCTAAAAGAATGTCTTTTGTTCCCCCCAGCTGCCTCTCATTGTACTGTGTGGGAGTATATATATATATATATATATATATATATATATATATGTCCCTTCTATAGGGATTAAAAGTCGATCATTATAAATAGATAGTGACCCCATAAACTAGTTCCTGTGCCATGTTTCAGTCTGCTTCCTCCTCTCAACAGAAAGACTTATGTAAATCTATAGGCCCTGGAAGAGAAGGGAGGGGTGGAGAGGGGCAGATGTAAATCAATAGGCTCAGTAGACTTTCACTCAGCCTGTGCAACCATGAAGGACTGACTCAAAATCCACACACGCACCAAAACTAGGGTTCAAGAGGTAATGCACTTAATTGGATAATATTCTGTAGAATTACAGGAGGTATTTTTATGTGTTTGCATTACAGGCATATGGGTGTTTATATATCCTCAAGTAACCAAGGTTATTACATTAAAATCCATCAATGAACTCCTGAGACAGGATCAGGAGCAAAACGTTTCTTGCCACCTAAAAGTTGAAATACCCCAGTATTTCATATTTTTACATAAACCCCAGTGGAAGTAACACTATAATCAGGATTACCTCTTTGTATTCAGCTGCAATTGTAGCTCCACATCCACATCATTCAAATTGTCTTTATGTTAAAACTGAAGCCATTTTTGGTTTTGTGAAAGCGTTGCCTTGTTTAGTCCTACTCTGCCCTACAACAAAGGAAAACTTAAAAGCTTTCCAAGATCATTATGCTACTATTTCACCAGTACAGCCAACTGACGATGAAATAGCTAAATAACGAAGATGTGTTTGACACATGAAGTTGGTAAATCTTACAAAATGTCCTAAAACTCTTCAAAAATACGTGGATTGATGATAATGAGGGCTTCCAAATGTCCAAGTCCACTGATAGACTGTGTTGCACAAATACACATGTATCCACCGCACAATGTTGCGGTCTCTGTTATGCACAATCTGGATGTAAATCGATTGGTGGACGTATGTGCAGGTGACGTGTTGACCTGCGGCCCTCTGCACGCAACAAACAAAAGACACATTCAGACATGAGGGAGGAGGAGAGAGTTATTTCCTTTACCCCTCTCATTTCCAGCAGCATTTTCCCTTCGTGTTTGTAATAGATACGCGACAAACAGACAGGCCCGCCGCAGGTTCTCAAGAAGGTCAAATTGGCCATGCAACCAACACGTTTAAGTTGTTCCGTGGACGCCTGAGCACACGTCTGCTGGAGAATCGAGTAAACACCTTTGGCCACAGGTATTTACATAGCAGCGAGATTCACTGAGGGACACCTACACAGGTCTGCTGTTCTGCGTAACGATTAAACACGGGGGAAAAAATGTTTGCTTGGACACGGCAAATATTTGTTTAATGGGCTTTACCTACCACTAAGCTCTCAAAATATGCAGTAATTGATGTGATAGCGCAGACGGTCTTGAGCTTTTTTGATATGAGGCGAGTTTAAATAGATATGCACTAAATCATCATTGTTGGCTGAAAGGTTTGGTACACATTTAATCAGAAGTGAGAGTTGAAAGTCAAGTGGAAGAAAGGTTGTACTTTTTGATCTGTACACAGGGAGGTCAAAAGGTTCATTGTAGCTGTCGTGTGATAATCTGTGAATAGTCGGGTTCTTATTTAATACTGTCTGATATGACATCCATTCTGTGTACTCACTTCAACCCACACTTTTTTGGAGCTGAAATCTATTTTATCCAGTCCATCATGAACACTGTTATCATAAATGTTTTAAATCAACACAAGAATTCATCAAATATGTTCCTCATTGACGAGGAAGATGTAGATTATTGCAGCGTTCTGCTTATCTTGATTTTCTGGATCTGTTTTGATTTTCAGTGGTGTAGGTCTCGAAGGAAACAGTAAAGTTAAATATGAAGTCACGTCTATGGCCTTGTTGTTTTTTCCCAGACTTTTTGTCAGATTTACAAGTAATAATCGTTTGATCATTTTTGGGGCAATTACTTAGAGATATTCTAATAAAGAAAACATTGATATGTCACTTTTCTTAATACATAACTGTCACAACGTTGCCTTTGTAAAATTTGTAAAAACTGGATAAACGTGATCATCACTGGCCTTGTGTCAAACCTCACTTGTAGGGATAGACGATTACGGTGGATGTAGACTGGACCACAGTTGACACACTGTCGGATTCCACTGAGCAACGTGTGGCTTCTTCTCTCCTGCCCAAGGGGGTAGCAGAACACCATCGAGCATGTCATACTTCAGCCAGGAGCAGCAACAGTGACAAACTTGCCGTAATTATGACGTTTGTCAACAGAAAGCATAAAATAACATAATTGTTACCATGATGAACATCTGACCAAATAGAACGTGAACAAATCCAAGAAACGAGCGATCCAGGCAACCTGGGCCCCCATGTGTAGTAGCTGCATAAAGCATCACTTCCAATAGCAATCAAAAATTGATGCCTTTTCTTTTGACAGTTCACGAGTTCAGTACTTTTGCCAATGTTTCACAGAATTAAATGTTTCACACTTATTAATAATCCTTTTGAATATCACAATGTTCCTTGTGTGCTTGACAACTTATTCCTGCAGATGGAGCGTTCAGCCTTCATCGAGGGGTTAAAGTGTTTACTCGCTGGCTCCTAAGCAATAGAAAGACCTTCGCAGAGTCGCCATAATCAGAGTGTTGGACACGGTTGATGAAGATTCCCATGACTTTCAAAAGGAAATATTCTGGCTCCTCCAGGTTGTGACGCGTGCAGCTCCAGAATCTCAAAAACCATGACGCAAACTTTCAGTCCACAGCCTTGCAATGCATTTTCCTTCATCTCAAAAAAATATGTTTTGTTATTATTTGGAGCGGGTTGCGATTGCTGATGAGTTTACATGCACCCAGGCATGTTTACTCCAACATCATTTGCCGTGTTGTGTAAATCCTCATGTTGTTGGCAAACCGTTTGAGCAAATTAGCTCTTACGGCTCCAGGAACGAGATCTGTCTGCATGCTTGCATGTGTGAAAACTAAAAAAGACCAGCATGAGTGAGGTACTGAGACTTGCCGGGTATGAGTCGTAGTTGTCCATCATGGTGGGAGTGACTATAGAAGTGGTCACTCCTGACAGCTCTACAATCTCAGATTTTTCAGTCTATTTCAGATGAAGAGGGGATCAGAGAGAGGATGGGGACAAAGTAAGCCAGCCCCCAGCGGCTAATGGTGGCAAAAACCAGAGGTATCAGCACTGAAAGACTCATCCATCTTCTCGCAACACCAGTGACGAAAAAGCAAACACATGGAACAAGACAGCCATACAGCATCCAGCGCACCCTCTCCTGGCTAAACACACACAACGGAGATAGCAAGACGCTTAAGAGGCTCAGGGAGGGCAGGGACTTACCCACAGGGCTGAAGTGTAAATAAACCCTGCATGTTGAATAAAAAACAAAGTACAAGCAGAGAGCCATGAGTTGAATTTAGTGACAGTCACTTTTTTTTTTTTTTTTTTTTAAATGCTTCATACATACAAAAGGGACTTTAAGGAATATGAAAATCTTGTGTTAAAATCTGTGTTGAATAATGTTAACATCAAAATTTTATAGAAACAAAGGGCCCAGTAAAAGGTAGACGTCTGTTTGCACATGTAGCTGTTTATGAATCACACTTTTCGGCTACTTATGAAGTAAAAAATCAACATATTCGAAATATCTAACAATTACATAACTCCCCCATGGACATTCTCCCGGGACTTGTTAGTTTGATAGTTGAGAGTCGCCCATAAAAGCAATCCAACTTTATCGTCTTTCCACCTAAATGTCTGACTTCTTGTCAATGTTAATAGCGTATTGAACTATGTGCGCAGGTTTGTGGTTCCATTACAAAAACAACCAATATTGCCAACCTGTAGTCTGGCATGTTAACTACATCTTTGTCAGCATTTCTGTCATTTCCTAGTAAATTTACATTGTTTGCCAAAACGTCGCTTTGCAACCTTTCTGCAACAAAAATACAAAGATCATTTGATTTCATGTGAAATATTACCATGTCTCATCTGTGTATGCGCACGTAGTACTACTGTGCAGACATTGCACCAATGATAACTGCGGCCACACAACCTACAGAATCCTGCAGAAGGATTTTTGTGTTCTCACAGCAAAATCTGACTTTTTCCATTCATTCAAAAACTTAAATAAAAAATCCTTGCATTTTACTTTTTTTTTTGCATGTTCTCATTGTTATGAAACATTAATAACCACTAATAAGACTATACACTAATCACCACTTACACATTGGGAGTTTGTTCTTCTAAATATGAGTAAAGTCTTTTGAGCAACATAATGAATGCAGTGGTTTTACTTGAGCTAAACTGAAATTTGCATAAATAAACTGAAGCAAAACCACCAAATTACATGTCCATACAGCTCTGTAATTATCTAATTCGCCCATAAAAGTGTAATGGAATCAGGTACTTCCATCAACACGCCGTGGAGCCTTTCAGTGAGCATAAAACTAAAATGTGTTTCTAAATATAACATTAAAAAAAAAAACAAGTGTCAGTCCTTTGGTGAAACCACGCTGAGTATAAATGGCTTTGCTAACTCCCTGTGGCAGCAATCATTATTATCCAGCGTATTTTATTCCACAAATCACTTCGGCGCCCCCCCTGGGTGAACAGTGACCTGCAGGAATGAAAAGGTTGCACAATTCCCTTTACTATACACTTTTCAGCCACGGACAGATCCTCTCGTCAAGGAACGTGCCATTTTCTGCACGGCAGCTGCTCCGTATCAGGACCCACAGCAGCGACTCCGATTGACGACGATAATTTAATTGCCGTCTTTCACTTGGGCGCAGCACCACCGGGAGAGGCCCGCAGACGTCCGGCCCAATATGAAGGCCCTGGTTCGAGAGCTGCAAGAAGGCGATATTCCACCAGGGATTATTTTAATGGTTCCCCCCCCCCATCCACCCAGTTCAGGAGGGATCGGAGGGTCAACACTTTGCATTGTGCTGGCCCACAGTTGCTTCTCTTGGCACTGGGCCTGATAAAGCAGGCCGTCTTTGAATTTGGGTTAAACAAATCAAGTCCGAAGGAGTTTTGTTAACTTCAGCTTAAAAAAAACAGAAACCTTAAGTATGTCAACTGGATTTGTGTCTCATGGACATTCAAGTTAGAAACACTATTGCTACGTTTTCCCAACAGTGATGCTTTTAAAAGGTTTTTCAGTTGCATTTTAGGTCAACTGCTACAGATCGAAGCTGATACAAAATACAAATGAAGGGATTAAGGAAATGTAACAGCTCTAGTGAACAGGGCCTCCTTTAGTGTTTTAGGCCTCTTTGCCATCGATGGCAAATTAATTTTCTCTGAGCTGTATTCATTCGCTGTAAGCTGATATCATCTGAGGTCAGCTTCTCCTTCTAAACAGGCATTTCCCCCATGCCATTGTTGTTGTTGCTAAATTTAGCAGCACGGTGAGGGAGGACACACGTGCCAGTCATGAAAGAGAATACAGGGCCACTGTTTGACTGACCTGCAGTCACAACAGGCCACTGTGCTACTGCTGCTGCTGCTGCACAGAGAGCCCCTGTGTCCCACTGACACCATTACCACATGGGGACAGCAGGTCAACAACAAGTACGTCAAACCGCCAGGGAGCGCCGACCCAAGACCGCTGTCAATACACAAATCGTGCATTGCATAAGAGGTACTGTGTTAGGTGCAAAAGTTATGGTGGGATTTGCTCATTGATTGGGAAAATAGGTGCAGAAACGTGCAGCTTTTGAAACCTCCAAAATCACACTGATATTGACTCAAAATGACAATGATTGAGTCTGGTATGACTCACATGGAGTTATTAGTGAAACTACCCCCAGGGCCAAAAAAATCCCCAGTCGGTCTGTATGGAAATTAGCCTGTTCTGATTTCAATTACTGCTTTGTTTGATAATTAAAGACACAATTTAGTAGGCACCCTGTGGTCATACTTACACTTTTGGACATTTTCTTAAGAGTCCTTTTCATAATCACATTCTAGTAGGTTTTTTTTAGGCCAAATTAGGCCTGTTGTACAAAACAATGATGTCAAGCGAAAATTTAAACTTTTGCTTCGAGGCCCGTTTACATGACAACAGTATTTGGAGCCACTTAAAATTACTCTTATGATGAAACGAAACGCTCCAACTCCAACTCTATGGAAATGGGAACACTTTTTCGTTATAAGCATCTGGCAACAGAGTTCCCAGCTCCTGGTGTGACTGAAAATTATAATCTGTAGCTGTCTATGCTCACTCGCCGTAAGGGTCAAGCAATGAGCTTTATAATAATCCAATCATTACCACAGCGATGTCCAGGGCGTAAAATCCTTTATTCCTCATGTTACTCTTGTTCGACACATCAAAATGAGGCTACACCATCTGTTGCTTTTTAATGTAGAACCTTTACAGTCGTTGGGAATTAATACGACCAGCAGTTGGAATCTGGAGAACAAACATGTAGTGCACACTGAAGAAAATGTAAGGCTAAATAGAGTGTTATATATTATGGCTGCCCCCCCTCCTGGTTGGACACAGACAACCATGCTAATTGTGATGTGATTAATACGGTAGACTGTCTATACAGGGAGGTTTTTCTGTGAAAAGCCGTCAGGCTTTAAAATGTTACAACCCAGTATTTCGCAGCTTACACCAATTTTCCAGCTGTGTCTGCAGTCTAAAAATGGGACTCCAACTCTCATCCACACCTCAAAAATAGTGGTTGTGTAGTAAAAATGTCCCCTTATCTTTCCTGAGTGTGTAAATCCCGGTTTGTCTAATCCAAGCTACATAAGCCAAATAGCGAATAGCTGTGGTGAGACAGGAAGGATAAGTGTGGCGGGGAGAGAGAGAGAGAGAGAGAGAGAGAGAGAGAGAGAGAGAGAGAGAGAGAGAGAGAGAGAGAGAGAGAGAGAAAGAAAACAAAAGGGTAGTTGAATAAATCCCACTGAAGGAAAGAATAAAATGGAATAAAAAGTGACATTTCAGTGGATGCTTTGCTATTTCTATATAAAGAGCACAGTAACACATGGCTGCCACTCTGGATCTGAGATGCAGGACATCCTCCCAGCATAGTCAACTTCACTGCAGCTACTGTTCATCAGCAAAACCAACAAAAAGACACACCTGTGATGTTGTTTAGGAGGGAAATGTCAATGAGAAACAAGCCTAAGGAAAGCATGCAAAGGAAGGAAACTCCAAATCATTCACAGTGTACCCTCAAATGATGATTGGGGTTTTTGAGTTGATGGAATCGAGAAGTACAGCACTGGTGAGACCTCTATCACTTGGGTGTCCTTACCATGCCAGGGCATGGAAATGTAGACGGATTATAGACCAGGCATTTGTCAAGCCTCTAACACGAAACACCTGACGACAATGAGGGTCTTCTTATTGAACTTTCCTAAGATATTGGTGAAAACATAATCAATATACTCATGTGTGTGGAAGCAGAGATACTTCCAAGAAATGCAGGCCAAAGGATCCCATTCATGATATTTTGAGATCCATGGCTGTTTTTGACATTATTATGGATGGGTGGGTTCAATTGGGTTCCCTGTAAAACCAAAAGTCAACAAAGTTGAATTACGAAGTTGATTTGGTTTGTTCAGCTACCAACTCAGCCACTAACCAACCAATCAACAAGTATGGGAATAGCATGCAGTGATCAACGCAACACAGGCACCAGAACCAATGAAGGAGACAGATTGCAGGTGAATTGATAAAAAGAAAGAAATCTTGCAATGGTCTGACAGCAGCTTTGTTTCTACATCAGTTCACCCAGCTCCATCATTACCAGGATATCTTGATGGAATATTCAAATGTTTGTTACAGCTTATAATCTTGAGTCAAACTTTTAGTCATTGATTCAAACAATCTTATTACCTATCAATAGCACATTTAAGTACAATAACTGTAACAAGCAATGGTGATCAGCCCTCCTGCACCAAACAACTGAGGTCACATACACAAACTGTCTGAGCCTTAATGCAGTGCCATAGTGGGGACATGAAGCAGAGCCTTTCACGTGAGTGACTGAGAGAGACTGCAGCAATGATGTTGTACTCTCTGTGACCCTGAAGGTGAAAAGGCATACATCCCAAAGTTGTTTCCACTGCAGGCTATATTCCAAGTTAGTACCAGTAATAAATCCAGACCAAAACTCAGAACGAGGGAGAGAGGTTGAGAGGAAGAAGGAGAGAGGGCCGGACATTTGTTAATATATATTAAAACAAAGTTAACACACATTAGTGACGGTTTTGTTTATGCATTGTCCCACAAAACATCTTGTATAGCAACGGGGCGAGCATCTGTCACCTGGTGTGAGAAGTGGAAAATACATTTTACCTGCTGTGGAATGGAAAAGTTTGTGCACTTTGTATCCCCCCCACCCAAAAAAAAAAAAAAAATACAAAATTGCAACAGGCAACAATAAACACGTCATAGCAGTTTGGGACCACTCAACATATGTCTGACTTCAACAGAGCCAAGGCAAGAAGTCTCGGCTGAAGCTGTAGAATGAATGTCGGCATTGTAAACAGCAATTTCAACATTTATATATTTTTTTTTTTCATTGTCTTTCCCAAAGTATACCTGTAGAGGCCAAACAGATGCTTTAAGCCACTGACATACTGACAAATTAATTTAAAGTCCTGAGTCCTAATTGGGTTGGAACACCTTTCTAAATTAACATCTAATCGAGTAAACTCATACTCATATTTGACAAACATCCATACGTGCACCTCGCTTCAGCATTCAGAAACGGTTTTCTCGTTCCGGGTGGAAGACCTGGCGAACAAAGTAAAGTCCCCTCATATATTGTCCACCTGCCGTAGATACATAGATGTACATTCTGCTCCTACAATACATCTTTCGTGTCTCTTCTCTTTGTTCCATATCTGAATACGTTTGTTCAGTTTGCGTCAAAGTCTTGTTTAAATCATTGGCACAGATTCTAAGTAAATCCTTATTCCATTTGATAAACCACATGATCGCAATAATTTCCTAAGACTGACAACCTGTTTACAAGTCAGGACCACTGATTTCCTTCACTCACTACTGTCCATGATTGCTGCTGCTTTGGACAGTTTCCTGATGTCTGATTTAGTAAAGTCGTTACGGTGTGAATAGCACAGTATTTTTGAAACCTGTTGATTGGGATATTATTTCCAAGCCTGTTGGAATGCTTGCGACAGTTTAGTGGATTTATTTTGTGCCCGTTTCCTTCATCTTGTTATGTAATCCAGGTTTAAATCCATGATGTTGCTCTCGCCTGGCACATTGCCTGGTTTCTTATAGATCTGTATGAGAGCTTTTCTTTGGAAAAAGTACAGAGAAATTGGAAGGCACTTTGAAAAGATACTTGGCTGAACAATCACTGGATGAACGGTCTAATTCATCCCAGCAATGTCAAAACCATGGCATGAAACAAACAAATATTTTGATAGTAATATGAATTAATGCACACACACACACACGCACACACACACACACACACACACACACACACACCTTGGAAATAAATCAATGTAAGTAAATAATTTTTTATGAATATACATATATACAGAATACAGTATATCAACTGTGCACACACACTTGTTTAGACATACACACTTATGTCCATACACATAGACATACACATATAACACATAAATCTAGATGATCATGTCTGAAAAGTGGTAGGAAGAAGCAAACATTTTTCTTTTTTTTTAATTTATTTTTTATCCCACTTATTATCATAATCACATTTTCTAATCATTGTAATGATTGGGAGGAAGTTAGTTGAATAAAAATTCCATTCCATTTTCCACAGTTGTCATGTATTTAAAATGATCAGGTTCGAAGAGAGAAGAAAAAATATGGCTCACCTGTGAAATCAATAATTTAGTGACTTTTGGGAAATGGCTTGCAGGACTGGAGCCCATATTATATTGACAAGAAGTGAAATAGACAGCGTCTATTTGTCACATCTCTGACAGTTTTCTCCAGATATTCTGGCTTCCTCTCCCAGTTTGAAGACGAAGTCATTCAGTCAGTTGATGGTTCAGCATGTATGTGTTTGTGATTGTCATTTACATTGTGTGACTCCAACAATGCAGTTAGGATCGGCCCCAGTCCATAATCTAGATAAAGTGGGTATAAGATGATGAGTGGATGGATTTCATTCAATCCATTTCCTACAGACAGCCTGCAGACAAACCTCTTTTTCTGTTTGTTTTACACTTGACCTCTACTCTTGCGTGCTGAATAGAAAAACTAATTTCTCGCTGACGAAGTAGTAGACTAAGTGCTGATGGCTGTAAAGGTACCAAGTTGATTCTTTTCCCAGTTTGTCTAGGGGACATAGAATAACATCAGCGGTACTTCAGCAAAATTGCAGTGAAAAGTAGAATCCTTCGGTTTTTCTTTTCTCACATACCGCTGATCTTCTACAGTCAATTTGGCTCTTTCCCGAACTGATGTCCAAATGCTAAAATGCTCAAGAGCGACACTGTTACAGTCACCTGGGATGCATTATGGTATTGGCTGCATCATTTAACAAGGAGTATTTCACACCATCTGCATCCAATGTCTTGGTAGCTCCCTCTGATTTGCAGCAAGTAAAATAACATACAAACCCAATAATGTGATGCAAACACGTCTGTTGTCCAAAAGTAGCTTTTTGCACTCTGCTGCTGCAGCGAAGTGTTAACCAGACGGGACAGGGTACGGCTTCATTTTCATCAGATCTCTGTTTTCTCTTTGAGTCATCAGGTTTTGACATTATTCTTGGAGCCTTGCTATGATGCAACATTATTTTTCACTCCAGATAAAACAAAGTCTTGAGCCCATTCCTTCTCCTTCCGCCCTTTTCTCAGTGTCTGAGACTGGACTCACTCTGATTGTATCATGCTGAGGCCGTCCTCTCCCACTCCTTTCTTTGGGTTCTTGGCATACATTTGAATGTATGAGGTTCTGGCCTGGGAGGCCTCAGATTCAAAGAGTGACACTGTTTTCACTTTAAAAAAAAAAAAAAAAAAGCTCTCTTAATGCAGACACAGCCCATATCAGGTTTCACATTATGTTGCATTTGGCTGGCGATTATATTACAGCTATGCTGACTGATTACATTTACAGTTTTTTTTTTTTTTCTTCCGAAAGTTACAGCATTTGTGGAAACTGTGGCCAAGTAGGAACTGTGCTGGTTATCACAGCTTGGGTGTCAGTAATATACAGATTTTATCTTAAGAAAGAAATCGCCAATAGACAAAAGCCAAAACAAATCTTGGCTTGTCAATGTTAACGGTTCGTTTATTTCGCTTGCTGCACTGATTCCTGTTGGTTTGCTGGACAATCAAGGCGAAGTATATTACCATTCATTTTAAAATAGATAGGCAGCTTAATTTCCATAGAGCCATTGTGAGCAAACAGAAATATAATGTGACAATATAATGTACTATTTAGTGGTATATATAGAAAGAATCGTCGATGAAAAAACATTGGTGTGGCTCCAAATTGTGATCTGATGCACTCACTTTGTTTTTATAATCCTTCAGATGTTCTGAGAACTAGACGTCCTCTGGACCCATCATGAACTGATTGGACATAGTTCAGAGAAAATCATTTCTCTTTGTTTACAGTTCCACAGTTCACATTGCGTTGGAAGAAGAAAAACAAGTCATGACGTCTACGGGACTCTCCATAGAGCTCTTCAATAAAATTGTGGTGTGGACATATTACGGAAGGGTATGAGACCAATTTTAATACTTCAAGTGTTCATGGAAGCTCAGCGGTCTGATCATCTTGAAAGTGAAGGGGTTTGCAAGCATCACCTGGCTGCTTGACCAGCTAACCAACAGAGGTGATCGTGTTGATCAGGCGCGATCATATGTCAACCAAGAACAAGGACTTGTGGCGGTAAATGGCTCCACAACTGCTGTTGACCGTAACTGTCACATTGGTCCAACAGTCCAGGTAGAAGTTTCATGTCACATCTAAAAGACATGTGTCCAGGGCTTCTCTCTGTGGACTTTTATGTTGTTGTGGATCTCAAAGTATTCCAGCTTTCTTCTACAGACAGGCATGTTAAGTGGTCCCTCAAAATTGTTCATATGGTTCAACAAAGAGTCCCAGGATTTAAAACATTTCAACAAATTAAAACTTCATGTTTATGTTGGAATCATTCTATCCGTTATCAACACATGATGTTTCCACAAAGGGAAACACAGCTGATTCTTGTGAGATTTCACCAGTTTGTTGCTCGCTCTCCCCACTGAAATGTTATTGTTAGAGGATATCAAAACTTCCCCGCTCCACGGGGATTCCATATTTGCTGTCATGCTGAGTAAATCCACCAAATTCACCACATCCTCTCACACATCTATTGATACGTCACCAGAGTAACCTCACCACTCAACCTTTTAATCTGAGAAGTTATCAAAGTGTAAGACATAAAACTACCTTTGTATTATGTCACCCTCACTTGGCTGCTGTGTGCGTGTCAAGAGGTAAGGTCAATGCAAAATGCTCTGCAATAAATTGGGATGAAAAGACGAAGCAAGGCAGCGGGAACATAATTCATGCTTGGTGGGATCGCACATGTGGTGATCTTCTATAACTCAAGCAGGGATTCTGCTCTCTGTTGCCAGCAACTGTCACAGTGGCTTAAAGTTCTGGCCAAGCAGTCCAAAGAAGCAGCTCCGACCTGGAGAGAACCAAGAGTTAAGAGGTGAGGCTGTGGCTTATTGGGCGGAGAGTCCAAATTATGATGGGAGAGTTGCTAGTTTGAGTCCGTTTTGAGAAAATGTATATTAAAATAACCTCAAGCTCCGCAAAACTGGATAAACGAAGGTTGACAATTTAACAAGGGAAAAGACAAGACTCACTAGAATGGGCAGTCAGTAGAGTGCAAACCTTTGCCAACGCTCCATTTGTTTGTGGATTTGAGCTAGCATCGCTTGCATTTTAGCCACTGGCTCATATCGATGCTGACAAGACTGTCAAATAGTAACAACACTGAGCGTAACACTGAGCTGGGGCAGACAGATACACCACTACCCAGTCAATGTGGTCACACCTAGATATTAGCTGCACGCTCCGAAGCGGAGATAGCACTGCAGGTGTAACCAATGATCTTGTAGTTTGCTCAATATTTTATTGATCAAAGCCTGAAATACCAAATCATATTTATATGCACTCTAATAATAAGCATACTTGCAGTTTTTGTGGAATGTGGTTTACTATGTGATTTGTAATAAATGTCCACCTGTATAAGCATCAGCAAATTCTGTCAGCAACACCTCCACAACAATAAGGACTTTTTAAAGTTTAAAAGCCCAGTTAAATGATCTTTTCTGTCATTCCCAAGTATAGAGGATTAGAAGCCAACAGTAAATATTGGTCCATAAGGTAAGCTTCATGAGGCGATCTAGTGGCTGTGGTAAATATGACAGAAGCAATGTAGGAAAGTTCAACACAAATTATAAAGTTGGGAGAAAAAATATCAGTGAAATAGTGACTGTTTATAATTTAGTCTCTGCATCTGTTTTCATGTCCAAAGTAACAAGTAATGAGTCCAGTGGAACTGCAGTCATCTTAGCTGCAACTGAAATTTCATAAGAATAACCAGTGATTTATGAATTCCTGTTTAAAATAGTGGGGTTAATGTAATGTGCTACTTACAACACAGGTTATCAGACATACAACTGTCTTTGGTAATGGCTTCCACTCCTACTGTGACCACCTACCTTAATGTGAGGCCTGACAAATAGCTTGAGTAAAAACGACGCTAACAGCATGAGCTGCGATATTCTGACTTTATCCCTATTGTCATCAACTCTTAAATCAACGTCCTCAGGAGGAAAAAAAATGTTAATCGATGTTAAGGATGGAAAAAGACAACATGAATCCATGGCTGCTAACTTTGGGGGGGGGGGGGGGTCAAGTCCAAGAGAATCTGTCAGAAACCACAGAATAAATAAAGCTCATCACCATCCTCAACTTCGCCTCTATAGGATCCAGGCCAATGTTTCCTGCAAGAGCGAGCCAAATCGTTACTCAGAAACGAAGGAAAAGCAGATAAGAGTGAAGGAAGAAGAGGAGAATTCCTCATTAGAATGTGCTTAACCTTGAAGACGGCATCAATCCTCGGTGCGCGTTCTTGCTTTTCTGCTGCAGACAGTAAGATATATGTGAAATATGTGTAGCAGGTTATATGTTTGAGTCATGCTGCAGACGTCTGCGCTGTGAAGAGGAGGAGTCATAAAGAGTCTCAGTCACCTCATTTCAGAATTCCTCTGTTTCTGTTTATTACCAGAAACCAGGAAGATATCCCATCATGCACACTGAATGTTGATATGTCTCTGCTATTTTCAGTTCATGGGCTTCATGCAACTTTTCTTTCTTTTCGACTGGTCTGTGTCTGGCTTTTGTTTTTCTTTTTTTTCCCTCCATTCACATGCACTCCTCCACTACCTCGACCAGATACAGTTGGATAATATGCAACTCTAGCCAATTAGCCCATGGCAGAATTATGTGCGATTAAAGAGAAAAAACACAAGGCAGGAGAACAAGACACGGAAGACCGTTACGACCCTGCACAATAAAACTAAGTGGGGGAGCTGCTGCGGTCAAAGCACGTGCATGCCCAGACACCCCAGGGGGGGTGTTATGGTGAAAAATGTTTCTCAGCATTTCTGCTTCACCCATCAGGATCGGGTTAACTGGACTTGGCCCCAGAATCCAAAATTTACCAGAAATCGTCAACACACAGAAGAGACTCGAACGAGTTTGCTGTGTTGTTCCATACGTGTTTCAAAATCCTTTCACCAGAGACCCAGCAGATGACAAGAACACCACATGAACGGCTTGTGTGAGACAATTTCCCGATGCTTATTCACTGGCATGACCTTATAAACCATCTGCTGACGCCCTGGCGCAATTTTTCTCTTTTATGGTGTTTTCAGAGGTGGTAAATGGACCGCTGGGATGTCTGACTGAGAGCCAACCGGGGGGAAAAGTGTGGTCCAAAAGAGGTGGCAGTTAAGTGCCATTGACAGTTATCATGGTAACATGTAAATAAGCAGTAGAGAGAACGTACACTGAATCATCAGAGACGCCAGAAAACCTTGTTTTACTGCAGTGGTTCCCAAATATTTTACTCTGGATTTTTCTTTTTTTCTCAGAGAGCCTGCAGTGACTATCACCTACTATATATTCTATAATTAGTTTTATGGTTTACTTTTACTTGTGCAGATCAAATTGTGTAACCTCAGTGGGGGCGGCACCTGATCTTCACTGCTCACCCAGTTGACTTCAAGAACCCACAGTGCAGGATGACTGTTTTAGTGAATTTGAAATATCTCTTGAACATTTATCAGAAGACAGAATTTTAAGACCATACTCTTCAATGTAGAGGAGGCAGGAGGCAGATATGAAGAAGGTTAAATGACAGCTGCCTCTGTAAGATTTGCAACATCTACTGCAACTACAAGATCATAAATGAGGAAATGTATTAGAAGATGAACGGTATGAAAATGTGAGAGTGTTGCACACAGAAACAGAAAATTATACTCAGCCCAGAAATAGAATGACCCCATGGCCCCACAGGATGTCTGAGTCTCACAGGGTCTGAAGATGTGCATCTGCCAGACATAGTGAGAAAATAACCACGGGACTGTAAACTTATATCTAACAGAAACATCTGTTTCAGTGAAGCTAAGGAGGGGCACACATCAGGAACAAGTCCACATGCATCTGTTGTTTAAATACCACCACCCATGCATCAGCACTGTTTTCAGGAAGGTTAAATTAAAAATGGTGAAAACAGCTGGTGAATTTTAAGATTAAAGTCAGAAAAAAAAAAAATCTATATATATATATATATATATATATATATTTATTTATTTAATTTTTTTTACTCTGGAGATATATCAGTATATATATATATATATATATATATATATATATATATATATATATATATATATAGAGAGAGAGAGAGAGAGAGAGAGATTTTTTTTTTGAATTAATAATTTTTTTTTTACATTTTAAGATACATTTTGTTGTTTTCCTTTCTGTGTGGAGTTTGCATGTTCTCCCCATGTGTGTGTGTGTGGGTTTCCTCTGGGTACTCCGGTTTTCCCCACAGTCCAGAAAACATGCACTGGGGGTCCTTGAGCGAGACCCTCAGCCCCCCCAGCTCTCCAGGACACACTTTAAAAAGAGATTACTAATCTCAATGTGGTTCTCCTGGCTACATAAAGGTACAACGATTGGTGGTAAATATTGTAATACAGATGATACAAAAGTTATTATCATTTTCATTAATTTCGTTGTTATAATAAGTAAATCATTATGCAACATGTGTTTAATAACAACGGCCAAACAAGAACATTAACAATCATCCATGTTGCGTATTGCAGGTTCATTCGATAAAGGTCATTCTTTATTTCAGCTCAGTAATCAGTCCCCAAAAACGTTTTAATAAAATATTAAATGTAACTTATTAAATGTAACACATCCAACCTTTAGTGCCATCTCATCTAAATGCCCCATCAGTCCTGTCCGAGGACCGCTCAGTATTTCTTGGCCACCGAACTGTATGCGCAGCACCAATCTGAGCCGAATATGAGCGGTTTGTCTGCGCGTTGTTATTCTACATGAGCTTCACGTCGGGGCCCCGGGGCGGGCGTGAGCCACGATAGTCCTCGGCCTTCCCCTCGGCTTCATCAATCACACAGCGACAGTGAATGGCAGGATAATATTGTTGCTGGTGGTTGATTGGGAAGTCTCCCTGGTGACCATACAGAGAGAGTAGAACATGAATGTGTTAATATGGACCCTCCTTGACTGGGCATGAGTGAAGTTTCTTTTTTTTGGCTGTCATATGTGTGCATGAGAGTGCCCATATCATCTCAGCAGGTATTAGTGCATATATGATTTGCAATGCACGCACGTATGCACACACACACACACACACACACACACACACACACACACACACACACACACACACACACACACACACACACAGTGGTGTACTTTAACTCCTTGGCGCCGGGGTCTTCCTGTAGCGCTGGAGCAGGGCTGCGCGCCGCTGGACAGGCTCTTCCCGTTAAGGGCCTTGTGGTTACGGAGGGACCATGTGCCCATTCACTACTGTTTGTTTTCTATGTCATTATGAGTCCAGCACTCCTTCGCTGACCGGCCCCATCGAAATAGTGTCCTTTGTTAGCGGCGCTCTCTCCCCCGTCATAGAACCATATAAAAACATTTGGCTACATACACTTAGGTGTGCTTAGAGGTGCATGTCCAAATCACACATACGCCCTCCTTCGGCTCCTCTAATCCACGTGCTTGCACGCGCACGCACGCACACGCACACACGCGCACACACACACACACACACACACACACACACACACACACACACACACACACACACACACACACACACACACACACACACACACACACACACACACACACACACACACACACACACACAGCTTTCCATTCAGCTCTTTCACTCATAATGTTTCTTTACTTAACATTTAAAGTTCCTGAAATAGGAACGTTCCTGAATCAGAACTCTTTCTCCCGGGGAGCCCTCGACCCAGTCCCGATACCGTTTCGGTCCAGAGGTGCATTTCAGGGGTTATTTTGTTTGGGAAGCCACGCGGCATCTCAAAAGCAATTTATACAAAAATGTTGCTGATTTGATTAGTGGTAGCCAGGGCATGCAAAACAAGAGATATTTTGTCTATTTTCGCGCCCTGGCAGCATCTTCTTTTCCCTGCAGTGAAACCAGAGGAAAAAAAACATTTCAAAGCCAGTAGGTAAATCTGGGCAAATGTGCTCAGGATATGAGATGGAGAGAGAGAGAAGGAGAGACACTGGTAATTACACAGATCCTGACAAATAGCAGGTAGGTGGAGGGAATACTTGGGTTTGGGTTCGCAGGTGGAAATAGGCCATAATATCCTTCAAATCTGCAAATGGAAAAACAATCTAACCTCACTAACCTGCGCTCTGTGGTCTAGACAGACCAACACAGGCATATTTCAGACTGAAACTAAAGAGAGCAAACAAAGAGCAGGCGCTGAAATATTCTGGGATGACGTGAATGCCGAAACCTTGTTGCTCTCAGTTTTCTGCTGATGTTGTTGATAACAAAAATCAGGAATAGTCTAATAATGACCTCTGTTTTTGCCCCCTTAACACCAGTTTATCTTGGTTGTAAGCCAATGCTATTGCAGTATATACACATGTATACCGTTATGTACAACAGATAGATGGATGTCCAATGCCAGTATGTTCTGTGTTTGTTCTGCCCACAATGTCCCGATTCAAGTTAGAAACATGGGTATCACCAAAGTGTGTGCCAGTTGACGGAGCATAACAGCGATTCCGATATTCCATGAGCAAATGTTCCCATGTTTTCAAATTCTACTGTTTTGGGAGAAAGTGGTACGACACTGCAGCTCATATCCAAAAGGTTTGCGGTGAAACATTCAAAAGCACGGAAAAATGGTGTGCAGTTGAATGAAACATTGTGGATCACCAACATTGTCCCAAAGACATCGTCTACATTTGCAGTGATGGTGGAAGTTGCTGGTATGTTTACCATTCACGTCGAGAACAGAATTATCACAGAGGTGTCGTGAAACCTATGAACCAAACAATTGAGGCGGCAAATGAGTAAGTCCAATGATCTGCAAGCAAATATTCCAGTTTTTGTCAAAATACTTCTATTTTGGAAGAAAGTGGTCCTATAGGGCTGTTCATATCCAAAAGGCTGGTTTGTGGCAGAAGAAAGCGCAGAAAACGAGAAAATAACATACAATTTAAGACATTCACTGCAGTGGACTACTAAACTGTTACACATCTATATTTGTGTTCCATACTGATGGATGGATGGTGGAAGTTGCTGATATCTTTATGATTCATGTCAGAAACACGGGCAACACTTAAGTGTGTTGTGTCATCAAAGCCACATATTATAACCACTTAAGGCAGCGTGACAGACATTTCCATGATTTAAGAGCAGATTTTACAGACTCCTTTTTTTAGAAGAGGATACTGTTTTGGGAAGAAAGTGGTATAACAGTGCAGCTCATATCCAAAAGTTTGGTTTATGGCTAAGCATAGAAAACAGTGGAGAAATAACAGACGATTTCAGTCATTGACTGACGTGGAACATCACAGTCTGCCCAATTGTTTTATAGTCAGTATTTGTAGTCTATTATGAAGAACTTTAGGTGAGAGTTGCTGGTATGTTTACCACTTCAGACAAAGGAGTTTAGAAGACAGGAATGTTATAACACGTCCAAATGGCTGTTGTTTGGCAAAGCTTATAAAGCAGTGGGAGGTTGATTTAATGTCCATCGTTTTTCCTTCAGTCAGACACTTTTGGAGTTTTGATTCAGTATCCTGGCCTTAACCGTTATTATTTAATATTTCACACATCTGTGTACAATTCACTTCCAGTTCATCCTGACCAAACAATCTAACATGTTTATTTTGAGAGACAATCCAGAATAATGTACCAAAAATTGTTTCCTTTTTTAAGGCATTTCAAATAGAATTGTTTGTAGTGTTTGAGTCAGTGATATTGGATATCCTGGTGATATTAATCAATTAATCTTTCGCTGACAAAAT